>NC_069505.1:99509281-99707314 GCF_027579735.1 Bombina bombina | reverse complement strand
GCTGTGTTCAACAAACTCATGTTTAATTAATCCTGAGTTCTCATCTAACATATACAGTGTATAAAATATACATATATATATATATATATATATATATATGTACACATATGTAATATTCATCATAATATTCATATACTCTGACAATACTAAATCTACTAAGCGATTTAAATTCGGTTTTTAAACCTCCTATAGTTATTCCAGAAGTTTTTCCTGTCCCTGATGCTATTTCTGAAGTAATTTCTAGGGAATGGAATAATCTGGGTACTTCATTTACTCCTTCTCAAAGGTTTAAGAAATTGTATCCTGTGCCATCTGACAGATTAGAGTTTTGGGACAAGATCCCTAAAGTTGATGGGGCTATCTCTACTCTTGCTAAACGTACTACTATTCCTACGGCGGATAGTACTATCCTTTAAGGATCTTTTAGATAGGGAAGATTGAATCCTTCCTAAGGAAAGCTTATTTATGTTCAGGTAATCTTCTTAGACCTGCTATTTCTTTGGCTGATGTTGCTGCCGCTTCCACTTTCTGGTTGGAGGTTTTTAGCGCAACAAGTGTCAGACCATAATACTCATAGCATTGTTAAACTTCTTCAACATGCTAATAACTTTATTTGTGATGCCATCTTTGATATCATTAGAGTTGATGTCAGGTATATGTCTTTAGCTATTTTAGCCAGAAGAGCTTTATGGCTTAAAACTTGGAATGCAGATATGTCTTCTAAGTCAACTTTGCTTTCTCTTTCTTTCCAAGGTAAATAAATTATTTGGTTCTCAGTTGGATTCTATTATTTCAAATGTTACTGGGGGGAAAGGAACTTTTTTGCCTCAGGACAAAAAATCTAAAGGTAAATACAGGGCTGCTAATCGTTTTTGTTCCTTTCGTCAGAATAAAGGAACAGAAGCCTGACCCTTCCCCTAAAGGAACGGTTTCTGTTTGGAAACCTTCTCCAATCTGGAATAAATCCAAGCCTTTTAGAAAGTCAAAACCAGCTCCCAAGTCCACATGAAGGTGCGGCCCTCATTCCAGCACAGCTGGTAGGGGGCAGGTTACGATTTTTCAAAGACATTTGGATCACTTCGATTCACAGTCTTTGGATTCAGAACATTGTTTCACTAGGGTACAGAATAGGTTTCAAGGTAAGGCCGCCTGCAAGAAGATTTTTTCTCTCTCGCATTCCAATAAACCCAGTGAAGGCTCAGGCATTTCTGAAATGTGTTTCAGATCTAGAGTTGGCTGGAGTAATTGTGCCAGTTCCAGTTCTGGAACAGGGTCTGGGTTTTGACTCAAATCTATTCATTGTACCAAAGAAGGAGAATTCCTTCAGACCAGTTCTGGATCTAAAGATATTGAATCGTTATGTAAGGATACCAACATTCAAAATGGTAACTATAAGGACTTTTCTGCCTTTTGTTCAGGCAAGGGCATTATATGTCCACAATAGATTTACAGGATGCATATCTTCATATTCCGATTCATCCAGATCACTTTCAGTTTCTGAGATTCTCTTTTCTAGACAAGCATTACCAGTTTGTGGCCCTTCCGTTTGGCCTAGCAACAGCTCAAGGATCTTTTCAAAGGTTCTTGGTGCCCTTCTATCTGTAATCAGAGAACAGGGTATTGCGGTATTTCCTTATTTGGACAATATCTTGGTACTTGCTCAGTCTTCACATTCTGCAGAATCTTATACGAATCGACTTGTGTCGTTTCTTCAAAGACATGGTTGGAGGATCAATTTACCAAAGAGTTCCTTGATTCCTCAGACAAGAGCAACCTTTTTAGGTTTCCAAATAGATTCAGTGTCCATGACCTTGTCTCTAACAGAAAAGAGACGTCTGAAATTGGTTTCATCTTGTTGAAACCTTCAGTCTCAATCTTTCCCTTCGGTAGCTTTGTGCATGGAAATTCTAGGTCTCATGACTGCTGCATCGGACGCGATCCCCTTTGCTCATTTTCACATGCGACCTCTTCAGCTTTGTATGCTGAACCAGTGGTGCAGGGATTATACAAAGATATCACAATTAATATCCTTAAATCCAAATGTTCGACACTCTCTGACGTGGTGGATAGATCACCATCGTTTAGTCCAAGGGGCTTCTTTTGTTCGTCCAACCTGGACTGTGATCTCAACAGATGCGAGTCTGACAGGTTTGGGGAGCTGTATGGGGATCTCTGACAGCGCAGGGGGTCTGGGAATCTCAGGAGGCGAGATTACCAATCAACATTTTGGAACTCCGTGCGATTTTCAGAGCTCTTCAGTTTTGGCCTCTTCTGAAGAGAGAATCGTTCATTTTGTTTTCAGACAGACAATGTCACAACCGTGGCATATGTCAATCATCAAGGGGGGACTCACAGTCCTCAGGCTATGAAAGAAGTATCTCGGATACCTTGTATGGGCGGAATCCAGCTCCTGTCTAATCTCTGTGGTTCACATCCCAGGTGTAGACAATTGGGAAGCGGATTATCTCAGTCGCCAGACGTTGCATCTGGGCGAATGGTCTCTTCACCCAGAGGTATTTCTTCAGATTGTTCAAATCTGGGGACTTCCAGAAATAGATCTGATGGCTTTCCTCATCTAAACAAGAAACTTCCCAGGTATCTGTCCAGATCCAGGGATCCTCAGGCGGAGGCAGTGGACGCCTTGTCGCTTCCTTGGAATTATCATCCTGCCTATATCTTTCCGCCTCTAGTTCTTCTTCCAAAAGGGATTTCCAAAATTCTAATGGAACGTTCGTTTGTACTGCTGGTGGCTCCAGCATGGCCTCACAGGTTTTGTCTTTTGGTATGCGGATCTCATTCGGATGGCCACTTGCCAACCTTGGACTCTTCCGTTAAGACCAGACCTTCTATCTCAAGGCCCTTTTTTCCATCAGGATCTCAAATCATTAAATTTGAAGGTATGGAGATTGAACGCTTGATTCTCAGTCATAGAGGTTTCTCTGACTCAGTAATTAATACTATGTTACAGGCTCGTAAATCTGTGTCTAGGAAGATTTATTATCGAGTCTGGAAGACTTACATTTCTTGGTGTTTGTTCTCATAAATTCTCCTGGCATTCTTTTAGAATTCCTAGAATTTTACAGTTTCTTCAGGATGGTTTGGATAAAGGTTTGTCTGCAAGTTCCTTGAAAGGACAAATTTCTGCTCTTTCTGTTCTTTTTCACAGAAAGATTGCTAATCTTCCTGATATTCATTGTTTTGTACAGGCTTTGGTTCGTATAAAACCTGTCATTAAGTCAATTTCTCCTCCTTGGAGTCTTAATTTGGTTTTGAGGGCTTTACAAGCTCCTCCGTTTGAACCTATGCATTCTCTGGATATTAAATTACTTTCTTGGAAAGTTCTGTTCCTTTTGGCCGTCTCTTCTGCTAGAAGAGTTTCTGAGTTATCTGCTCTTTCTTGTGAATCTCCTTTTCTGATTTTTCATCAGGATAAGGCGGTGTTGCGGACTTCATTTAAATTTTTAACCTAAGGTTGTGAACTCTAACAACATTAGTAGAGAAATTGTTGTTCCTTCATTATGTCCTAATCCTAAGAATTCTCTGGAGAGATCTTTACATTCTTTGGATGTAGTAAGAGCTTTAAAATATTATGTTGAAGCTACTAAATATTTTAGAAAGACTTCTAGTCTATTTGTTATCTTTTCTGGTTCCAGGAAAGGTCAGAAGGCCTCTGCCATTTCTTTGGCGTCTTGGTTAAAGTCTTTGATTCATCATGCTTATGTCGAGTCGGGTAAAACTCCCACCTCAAAGGATTACAGCTCATTCTACTAGGTCAGTTTCTACTTCCTGGGCGTTTAGGAATGAAGCTTCTGTTGATCAGATTTGCAAAGCAGCAACTTGGTCTTCTTTGCATACTTTTACTAAATTCTACCATTTTGATGTTTTCTCTTCTTCTGAAGCAGTTTTTGTTAGAAAAAGTACTTCAGGCAGCTGTTTCAGTTTGATTCTTCTGCTTATAATTTCAGTTTTTTTCATTATTAAGATTAAGTCTTTTGTTTTGGGTTGTAGATTATTTTTCAGCGGAATTGGCTGTCTTTATTTATCCCTCCCTCTCTAGTGACTTTTGCGTGGAAGTTTCCACATCTTGGGTATTTATTATCCCATACGTCACTAGCTCATGGACTCTTGCTAATTACATGAAAGAAAACATAATTTATGTAAGAACTTACCTGATAAATTCATTTCTTTCATATTAGCAAGAGTCCATGAGGCCCACCCTTTTTGTGGTGGTTATGATTTTTTGTATAAAGCACAATTATTCCAATTCCTTATTTTTGATGCTTTCGCTCCTTTCTTATCACCCCACTTCTTGGCTATTCGTTAAACTGAATTGTGGGTGTGGTGAGGGGTGTATTTATAGGCATTTTGAGGTTTGGGAAACTTTGCCCCTCCTGGTAGGAATGTATATCCCATACGTCACTAGCTCATGGACCTCTTGCTAATATGAAAGAAATGAATTTATCAGGTAAGTTCTTACATAAATTATGTTTTTTTTATACATGTTTTTTATACACATATGTGCAGATATCAATAATGTTGATGCTGGGTTGACATGATAGTCTTTGTTATCAATAGTACTATTTTGTTTACATAGACATGGTGGTATATCTTAGCTACCATGACAACCCTTTGCAATGGCATTTTATACACAGCTGATGCCAATTATTAATTAACCAATCATTGATTAGGACATGTATTTTATATAGCAAGTATATCAACCATTATCACATTGGATAGCCTAAGGAAACAGCCCCTTGAGAGGCTGAGAAACGCGTTGCTTTGTTTTAAAATAAAGATATATGTTTTTTATGATACACTTGCTGTTTTTGAGAATTCTTCACGTCGGTTTCGGGGGGAGTTTGGTGAGGATCCTGTTTGCCAAGAGCGCTGTCTACTGGGCGACTGAGAGGTCCCATCTTGCCTTTACTGCACCTGGTGGTGCAGTACATATTGTAAGTGTGACCTTTTATTATCTCTTTACCAGTTTTTACTGTACTAGGCTATGGTAGCTCTTTTTTGTAATACTATATAGGCACTTGTGATCTATCTGTGTCCAAGTTCCTATCCATGTGCCCAGTCTGCCTGCCTACAGAGAGCTGGACCACTACAAAGTTCCAGTCTGCCCCACTAGCACCATTGGGTGCGCTGCTTTTGCGAGTACCCATCTTCTTCTATCAAAATATCCCTTTGATTGACGGTACTAGTTTCTCAAGTTAAGAAGCAGTGGTCATAATATCGCTACTCCTTAACCTGTCTACTACCTTTTAGGTGGCATATTTAAATCATCCAGATCCGATATGATCAGGATGATTGACAGCCCCCTGATAGCGGCCGATTGCACACCAGTGAGCAGGGGGTAGCATTGCACAAGCATTTCACTAGAAATGCTTGTAAAATGATAAATGCTGACAGCGTATGCTGTCAGCAATTTGCGATGTCGAGCGGATATGATTCACTATAGCGAATCATAACCGCTCGACATATAGTAAATCTACCCCATAGTCCATATTAAGGACCTTTTCTCAGGTTTGGTTAAGTGGCTGACATAGCATACTAGATAAGTACAAGGTTTTCACAAGCATTTCTAACAAATTAGTAACCCTTAAATATCTTATATTGCTGCATTATGATAATAGTGTGATCACACAAGCACCAGTAGCCTTGTTGTCTTTTAAAATGCATCATCTTATTGTTTCCTTAAAGGGACAGTCAAGTCCAAAAAAACCTTTCATGATTTAAATAGGCATGTAATTTTAAACAACTTTCCAATTTACTTTTATCACCAATTTTGCTTTGTTCTCTTGGTATTCTTAGTTGAAAGCTAAACCTAGGAGGTTTATATGCTAAATTCTTAGACCTTGAAGACTGCCTCTAATCTGAATGCATTTTGACCACTAGAGGGCATTAGTTCATGTGTTTCATATAGTTAACATTGAGCTCATGCACGTGAAGTTACCCTGGAGTTAGCACTGATTGGCTAAAATGCAAGTCTGTTAAAATAACTGAAATAAGGGGGCAGTTTGCAGAAGTTTAGATACAAGGTGTAATCACAGAGGTAAAAAGCGTATTTATATAACTGTTGATTATGCAAAACTGGGGAATGGGTATTAAAGGGATTATCTTTCTTTTTAAACAACAAAAATGTTGGTGTTTACTGTCCCTTTAAATTAAACTCAATTACACATAAAATATTTAAAGAACAACACTGCAATACACATTTATTATTTGTGGTTTATTTTGCATGATTTTGTTGTAAAGCACTTAAAAAAAAAAGGTGCTTGTTCCACTTTCCCCAGAGCCTCCTTCATATTTAAGCAGCATTCTACACAGTGATTGGTTAGATCAGGGCAAACACTCAATTATGTTTGTCCCCTAACTGACCAAAGCAAAGGAGACCAGAAGCAAGGATGGATAACCTTTTAGTTGCAGGTGGTCTCTAAGACCCTTAAAGGGATAGGAAAGTCAAAATTAAGCTTGCAAGAATTAGAGCATGTTATTTTAAGACACTTTTAAAATCAATACTATTTTCAAATGTGCTTTGTTCTGCTGGTATCCATTGTTGAAAATTAGGGGTTTAAAGGCCCTTTAATGGCCTTCAACCAAGTTTTATGGATCCTCCAACAACAAAGTCACTCCCCATTATTGTTTAAGCACCACCACAATAATTAAAAAAAAACACAATCTAAGTTGGGAATCGCTACAACTAAGTTCACACAAGCTTAAAGGGATAGGAAACCCCACAAATTTCATTCTTGATTTCGGACAGAACATACAATTTTAAACAAATTTCCAATGTACTTTTATTATCAAATATGCTTCATTCTCTTTGTATCCTTTGTTGAAGGAACAGCATTGCACTACTGGCATCTACCTGAACACATCTAGTTAGCCAATCACAAGAGACAAATGTATGCAGGCACTAATCACCAGCTAGCTCCCACTAGTGTACAATATGTGCATATTAATTTTCTTTCATGATTCAAAACATACAATTTTATAGAACTTTCCAATTTGCTTCTGTTAACAAATTAGCTTTGCCCTTTTGGTATCCTTTGTTGAAGAAGCAAGCAATGCACTATGGAGACGTAGCTGAACACAACAGATGAGCCAATGAAAAGAGGCATTTATGTCAGCTACCAATCAGCATCTAGCTCCTAGTAGTGCATTGCTGCTCCTGGTCATATTTCAAGAGAACAAAGCATAAATAAATAATAGAAGTAAAGTTGTTTAAAAACTGTAGTCTTAATATGAATCATAAAATAAATAGCCCCTTTAAGGGCTATTGTAGTTTAGTCTTAGATTGGGGGTGTTTTTATTTTGGGGTGGCTTTTTTGGTTTTTATAGGGTATTAGATTAGGTTTAATTTTTTTTGGATAATTTTGTTTATTTTTTTTTATGTAATCTTAGATTTTTTTTATTTTATGTAATCTTAGATTTTTTATTTAAATTAAATCGGGTTTTATTTTTTTATGTAATGTTAGGATTTTTAATTTAATTTTAAATTAGGACTTTTCATGTTGGTATTTTAATTAATTTATTAGTTTAATAGTCTTTTTATGTTATGTAATGGAGGTTAACTTAGGGAGTGTTAGGTTAGGGGGCTTAGTGATTAGATTAATACTTTGCGTTGTGGGGATGGCGGTTTAGGAGTTAATAGTTTAACTAGATAGATTGTGTAGTGGGGGGATGGTGAATTAGGGGTTAATCATTTAAATAGGTACTTTGCATTGTGGGGGTTGACAGTTTAGAGGTTAATACATTTTATTGTTAGTTGCGATGTGGGGGGGTGGCGGTTTAGAGGTTAATACATTTTATTGTTAGTTGCGATGTGGGGGTTGACAGTTTAGAGGTTAATACATTTTATTGTTAGTTGCGATGTGGGGGGATGGCAGTTTAGGGGTTTGTAACTTTAATAGATATACTTTGCGATATGGGAGGTGGCGGATTAGGGGTTAATACCATTATTGCGGTGGGGGGATGGCGGTTGAGAAGTAGATATAGCGCATGCTGTAGGTGTTTTCTTTTATCATAACAGCGAGCAAAGGGTAAAATATACGTGCCGCACTTGTATGCTATGCCATATATATGTGATCGAGTGTAAGTGTAGTGTAAGGTTAGGTTATCATTGTAACCAATTCATTTTCAAGAAATCCGGCATCAGATGGAAGCATTAACACAACGCTTAATTACACCTGCACGAAAAGGCGACTGCACGCAATCCACAAACTATTTTAATGGAAACCTGGTACTAAAATGGAGCCGTAAATTACTTTTAGTTGCCGGCAACTTCGGTAGCTTACGGCTCCATTTTTAACCGCTCAATGGAAACGAGCACTGTATCGGCCAAGCCTTAAAACAAATGAACATGCTTTTTACCGCATTTATTTTTCAGTATCCAAACTTCACCCACCATTTGCCTTTTTGGGTGGGGCCAATCTGGGCTTTAGTTTTCAGATAACAAGGCTAGCCACAGTCATAAAGTTAGTATAAAATGCATTTTTTTTAGCTATCTGATAAAGCCAATTACGGACAGATTTGCAGCAGAGTTAGCCTTGAGAAGTCAACATGGTGCTATTCAAGTTTTGAGATTTGGGGGCATATTTATCAAGCTCCATACTGAGCTTGATGCCCCGTGAAGGCTTGCCGGAAACAGAAGTTATGAAGCAGCGGTCTAAAGACCGCTGCTCCATAACCTGTTCGCCTGCTTTGAGGCCGCAGACAGAAATCACAAGAAATCAACCCAATCGAATACGATCGGGTTTATTGACACCCCCCTGCTAGGGACCGATTGGCTGCAAATCTGCAGGGGGCGGCATTACAATGTAATGATAAATGCCGAGAGCATATGCTGTCGGGATTTATCGATGTGCAGCGGGCATGATCCGCACTATCGGATCTTGTCCGCTCGCACAATCATAAATATGCCCCTTAGAATTTGCTCATAGCTTCGGAGCTAAATTACATGTAAAAGGACAAAAAAAAAATGAAAATATATTGTTGTAAATATAAGTTGTTTAATTAAGCATAACTTAACAATTTTTATAAAAATCTCAAGCTGTTGACTGTCTTTTTATGAAAAGATGTTGCTTATATTGAGCTAGGAAATGAGTGGCGAGCTAACTGTTACTCACAGGTGAAAAGGAGTTCATCATAGCTCTTTGCGCACTTTGGAAGTAGCGTGTGTTTTACAAATTGGAAATATACAATTTAGCTCGAGGGCAAGTGAATTCAATGCATGTCGAGAAAGCACGTTTTCAGAGCTCTGGTTAACTGTTATTCTCGACTAAAAAGTTGCACAAAACACATTAAAAATACCTTACAAAGTACAGTTACACTCATAATAACTCTAATAAAAACTATTAAAAGTAAAACTGCAACAAAAAGTTTTAAAGGTTCAAAGATGTGAGGTCTCAGGTGGTAGAAAAAAAGGCGGCAAAGGGCTTTAACAGAGATACATATGTGTTTATGTGTATATACGTATGTGTGTAAGGGTGTATTTATCCATTGAAGTCTATGGGGGAATATGTTAACGCGGGTTGCAATATTCGGACTTCGGCTTTTTGCATGCGTCAGGTTAGTGCTTGTGTGAAAACATTTTACTTTCAACTTGTAATAGACGCACTACCAAATACGCGCAAAAGCCTCCTTCTAGCGGAGTTAACGTGCGAGCGGAAATGCAAAGTACCACTCCACTCGTAATCTTGCCTATTGCAGGAGATTCTCTTTACTTTACTCCTATTGACATTAAAGGGACAATGTTTTGAGATTTTTTTACTCCATTAACATGCTCCCAATGACTATTCCAGCTACAGAACATTTTATGTATTGACAAATGCTTCTTTAGGTTTATTTATGCAATTTAAATAGTTTGTTTTACTTTTTGAAACATAATATAAATGTCATTGCCTAATATATAGAGAGAGATATAACATAAACAGAGTTGCTTTTCCTGCAGACACCGTCCATTTAAATGGCCATGTTCTTCAGAAAAAAGGTTGTGGTTTTGATGATTAAAAACAGCTACAGTATTTGAAATACAAAAGTAAACCTAGAGGAGCAATGATCCATACATGTGATGCTCTACAGTTGGGTATAACAAATAATTGGAAACAAGTTATATAGTACAGTGTCCCTTTAATACACTTTAAAGGGACATGAAACCCAATTTTATTTCTTTCATGATTCAGATAGAGAATACCGTTTTAAACAACTTTCTAATTTACTTCTATTATCTAATCTGTTCCATTCTCTTGGTATCATTTGTTAAAGGAGCAGCAATGCACTGGTTTCTAACTGAACACATGGGTGAATCAATCACAATCAATATATATATATGCAGCCACCAATCAACAGCTAGTACCTAGGTTCTCTGCTGCTCCTGAGCTTGCCTAGATAAACCTTTCAGCAAAGGATAACAAGAGAAGGAAGCAAATTAAATAATAGAAGTAAATTGGAAAGTTGTTTGAAATTGTATTGTTTATCTGAATCATGAAAGAAAAGTTTTGGGTTTCATGTTCCTTTAATACACTTTAATTGGACTTTGGACTATTTTATACTCTTTATAATTTCCACTTGTTCATGGGATATTTCTTTTTTTCATCTTCAGTTGTTCCAACTATTTGTCATATAACCATTAGCAATAAAAAGAAGCACATTGTATTAAAGCTTCTGAGTTTATTCCAGTTATAGTCACAAGACATTATTGTCTAATCAATATCTACAAATGTATTCATCAAAATCCACAGATGTCAGCCCCCTTATGTAAGTTATATTTCATAAACAGACTTCAGGTAAGATGTGTTTCACTTGCAGCCCTATTATACCAGCCCTATACCCTTGTGAGAATTGAATCTAACCTATGTCCCTTGCAGCCATTTATATGCCCTATTGTGACCTTATATCAGACACACGACACTTGCAACCCTCTTATGTCAGTCATACACCTTACTGAGGTCTTTTATATCATACATGTCACTTGCAACCCTCTTATGTCAGTCATACACCTTACTGAGGTCTTTTATCTCATACATGTCACTTGCAACCCTCTTATGTCAGTCATACACCTTACTGAGGTCTTTTATCTCATACATGTCACTTGCAACCCTCTTATGTCAGTCATACACCTTACTGAGGTCTTTTATCTCATACATGTCACTTGTAACCCTCTTATGTCAGTCATACACCTTACTGAGGTCTTTTATCTCATACATGTCACTTGTAACCCTCTTATGTCAGTCATACACCTTACTGAGGCCTTTTTATCTCATACATGTCACTTGTAACCCTCTTATGTCAGTCATACACCTTACTGAGGCCTTTTATCTTATACATGTCACTTGTAACCCTCTTATGTCAGCCAAATGCCCTACTGAGACCTTCTATGCATGGCTTTTGTAACCTTATTATTTCAGCTATGTGTCACCTAAGACTTTATATGAGATACGTGTCTCTTGCAACCTTATTATGGCCTAGTTTTCATTGCTGTTATTAACTGTGTAAATGGAGATAGTTTACACAGGTTACAACAATGGAAACCAGGTCTATTTCTGCAATGTCCTTACTGAGTCATTGACCTAGTTTCAATAAAACTCATTCATGACACTAATATCAATGTTGCCATTGATAAAGTTTTACCCTGCTCATGTGGTTGCTGTTACTATTTACCCTGCTTGTGGTGATGTTACTATTTACCCTGCTCATGTGGTTGCTGTTACTATTTACCCTGCTACTGTGGTTGCTGTTACTATTTACCCTGCTTGTGGTGCTGTTACTATTTACCCTGCTCATATGGTGCTGTTACTATTTACCCTGCTTGTGGTGCTGTTACTATTTACCCTGCTCATGTGGTTGCTGTTACTATTTACCCTGCTTGTGGTGCTGTTACTATTTACCCTGCTCATGTGGTTGCTGTTACTATTTACCCTGCTACTGTGGTTGCTGTTACTATTTACCCTGCTTGTGGTGCTGTTACTATTTACCCTGCTCATGTGGTGCTGTTACTATTTACCCTGCTTGTGGTGCTGTTACTATTTACCCTGCTCATGTGGTTGCTGTTACTATTTACCCTGCTTGTGGTGCTGTTACTATTTACCCTGCTCATGTGGTTGCTGTTACTATTTACCCTGCTACTGTGGTTGCTGTTACTATTTACCCTGCTTGTGGTGCTGTTACTATTTACCCTGCTCATGTGGTGCTGTTACTATTTACCCTGCTTGTGGTGCTGTTACTATTTACCCTGCTCATGTGGTTGCTGTTACTATTTACCCTGCTTGTGGTGCTGTTACTATTTACCCTGCTCATGTGGTTGCTGTTACTATTTACCCTGCTACTGTGGTTGCTGTTACTATTTACCCTGCTTGTGGTGCTGTTACTATTTACCCTGCTCATGTGGTGCTGTTACTATTTACCCTGCTTGTGGTGCTGTTACTATTTACCCTGCTCATGTGGTGCTGTTACTATTTACCCTGCTACTGTGGTTGCTGTTACTATTTACCCTGCTCATGTGGTGCTGTTACTATTTACCCTGCTACTGTGGTTGCTGTTACTATTTACCCTGCTTGTGGTGCTGTTGATATACTTCATTCTTGTTGCTGTTAAAGGGACATGAAACCCACATTTTTTCTTTCATGATTTAGAAAGAGCATGTCATTTTAAACAACTTTCTAATTAACTTATTTGATCTAATTTGCTTCATTCTCTTAATATATTTTGTTGAAAAGCATATCTAGATAGGCTCAGTAGCTGCTGATTGGTGGCTGCACATAGATGCCTTGTGTGATTGGCTCACCCACGTGCATTGCTATTTCTTCAACAAAGGATTTCTAAAGAATAAAGCAAATTAGATAATTGAAGTAAATTGGAATGTTGCTTAAATTTGTATTCTCTAGCCTAAATAATGAAAGGAAACTTTGGCGTTTAGAGTCCCTTTAACACTCTTAATTTGGCTTATTTTAATGCTGAATCAATGCATCCTTCAGATCTAGTTTATATAGCTCCCATTGCTGCCTATACATATCACTCTGCCCATTACTGCTGATACATTCTACAGAGGAGAAGCTACAAATAGGGGCAGTGTGCCTGGGGGGGTCCATAGTAGTCAGCCAATCACAACCATGTATGAGATCCCTACAGCATGTTTTGGGCAGTATTACTGATTGCAAGCTCTTGTTATGAACTGGAATAAATATCTATGTATTTGTGTGAATGTAGTTTGTAAACTTAAATATTCTTTTATCCATTGGATGGCAGTGCAATTGATTTAGATTATGGGGCCCATTTATCAAGCACCATATGGAGCTTGAGGGCCCGTGTTTCTGGCGAGTCTTCAGGCTCACCAGAAACACCAGTTATGAAGCAGCGGTCTAAAGACTGCTACTTCATAACCTGTCCGCCTGCTCTGAGGAGGCGGACAGAGATCTCTGCAATTCGAACCGATCGAATACGATCAGGTTGATTGACACCCCCTGCTAGCGGATGATTAGCCACAAATCTGCAGGGGGCGGCTTTGCAAAAGCAGTTCACAAGAGCTGCTGGTGCAATGCTGAATGTGGAGAGCGTATTGCTCTCCGTATTGAGCGATGTCTGTTGGACATGATCCGCAGATGTCAGATCATGTCCGACAGGCCCTTTCATAAATAGGGCCTATATCTCTGTGAGGTGAATGTAAAAAATAGCAATGCACATGGGGTGAGCCAATCACATGAGACATCTATGTGCAGCCACCAGTCAGCAGCTACTGAGCCTATTTAGATATGTATTTTAACAAAGGATATCAAGAGAATGAAGCAAATTAGATAATAGAAGTATATTGGAAAATTGATTAAAATTGCATGCTCTTACTAAATCATGAGAGAAAAAATAGGGTTTCAGGTCCCCTTTAAGGGACATTCTAGCATAACCATAACATATATTCAGCAACATTTATTTTAAAACAAATTTCTATATTTTACTATATTTAAAGGGATACTAAACCCAATTTTTTTTTTCTTTCATGATTCAGATAGAGAATGCAATTTTAAGCAACTTTCTAATTTACTCCTATTATCAATTTTTCTTTGTTCTCTTGGTATCTATATTTGAAAAAGCAGGAATGTAAGCATAAAGGGACACTAAACCCCAAACTTTTTCTTTAGTGATTCAGATAGAGAACACAATTTATAAACAACATTGCAATTTACTTCTATTATGTAATTTTGCTTCATTCTTTAGATATCCTTTGTTAAAGAAATAGCAATGCACATAGGTGAGCCAATCATGCGAGGCATCTATGTGCAGCCACCAATCAGCAGCTACAAAGCCTATCTAGATATGCTTTTCAGCAAAGGATATCTAAAGAATGCAGCAAATTAGAAATAGAAGTAAATTAGAAAGTTGTTTAAAATACATGCTCTTTCTAAATCATGAAAGAAAAAAAAAAATTGGTTTCATGTCCCTTTAAGAGTCGGCCCATTTTGGTTCAGACCTCGGTAGCGCTTGCTGATTGGTGGCTAAATGTAGCCACAAAATCAGCAACCAGGTGCTGTACCTAAAATGGACTGGCTCCTAACCTTACATTCCTGCTTTTTCAAATAACGATAGCAAGAGAACGAAGAAAAAATAGGAGTAAATTGGAAATTTGCATACAATTGCATTCTCTATATGAATCATAAAAGAAAAAAAATGCGGGTTTCGTTTCCCTTTAACACAAGAGGCTCAGGGGCAGATTCTAAATAGTTTGCAAGTCTAGAAGTGCTTTTGATTGCCGACACTCGCAGGAGCAGCCCTCATGGAATTCTATACAAAAAGGGGCTGTTCCTGCAAGTTGGCGAGATGTCTCCCATACAAATAACGAGAGCTCGTCTGCTAGGTAAAAGTTTTCAATGGAGGGCAAAGTACAGAGGGAGAAACCAGCGTGTTTGAAATGTTGAATATTAGGCTTAATACAAATTAAATTACGCAGTTTTCAGTGCTCTGTCATGCTTAGTTTTCCTTTCAGAATAGTGTTTTAAGTATTGTGGTGAAAAACTCGCCACCTTTTAACTGTTGAGAATAAAATAGTGAGAACTGTAGTGCGAAAATGTTTATAGAAAGGAAGTTTGAGAGAAAATGTCGTATACACCCATGTTTAGCCCATTTTATGAAAAAACAGCAATTACACTTTGTGTTTTGTACTTTCAAGTACGAATTTCTTGCTTTTTAATTACAATTTAAGCTTTGTATAGTTAAAAATCCAATTTATTCCTGTGTAAATTTTATGTTTTTGATAAAATACAATATTTGGTGAGAATTTTTGTTACGATTTTTGGTGCACCAAATTTTCCCTACATATTTTTGTGTGAATGGTTAAATTATTTGTTTTAAATGATTTTTCATTATCCACTTTTGTATTGTATGCATCTCCTTCCCATACGAAAATGCAGTATACGCCCCATAGCAAGACATCCAATTTCAGGGTAAAAAGCGGCTTTCCATAATTCCAGCGGTGAAATAGAAGTACCGGCGAGCATTCTTATAGAATCTCACCAGCTCAGATAGCTTTTAGACTTAATAAAACCCATTAGTGAAACTAATTTAAAAAAAACCTCGCCTCCACATAGGGAACTCGAATATTGCGGAATTCAGAAAGATTTGTACCTGGCCGTTGTCATCGGCTTTGAAACAACGAGACACGGCTGCAAGATACGTCACATTGGCAATAAGCTCTTTAGGAAAACTGCATGATGTCCCGAGGTGTAGATGAAAAATCAAGGCTACGCCTCCGAAACACCTCAGAATGCCCACAAGCAGTTGCTCTACACACCTCTCATTCTATCCACTGAGACTACCAGAAAAAAACAGAGATGCAAATATTTTACAGTTCTAAACATTTACAGAAAACATTTTGCAAGTGTTCTCATTTTAGTGTGCGGTGTCAAGTGTTGTGCGCCTCACATAACTATACTTGCTAATGGCAGGAGCATATAATCATTTAGTAATTCCATTTTTCATGTTGCTATAAAGAAAATATGAGTTAGTTTTATTGTCATATCCAGTTTTTAGCCCTCTGAATCATTATTTTCATTATCCCCATTTAGGTTATTATTGATTCTGTGATTTTTTGTAAGTATGCTTTAGTCTAGTAAGAAATTCATTGTGATTAGCAAACTATTATAACATAGTGCGATTTTCCTTTACCTTGAAGTTCTGGATTTTATTCTCTTTATGGGATATTAGTATTTTTGATGTATATATTCCCAAATCATCATCATGCATTCAGTTTTTCATATTTCATGCATATGAACTAGGTCCTTTTTTACTATTTTCGTTTGGATTTGCATTATTAACTTATCAGTGTTCGCTTGGGGATTTAGAACTGTTGTGACTTATCTACAGTTTTAGATTTGTGCACTCTTTTATATTAAATCTCATTCTCATATATATATATTATACACTTCTGCCTCTGTATTATACAAAGGTATTGCAATATACTAACACAAAATGTTTTATATTACTTATGAACAAGCAGATAATGAGTTTTTTATCCAATGGTGCAACAGTATATGCTTTATTAAGAGAGAAACGTGTTTAGGATCAGCTATGACATACGGCTTCCGGGCTTGAAGGCTGAATAGGCTAAGCTGTCTGTTACCTGCTGTGTTTTTAATGGAGATTCTCTGTTTTGTACATGGACTTTTTTGGTATAAATGCTGTTTTATCTTCATTGGACTTGTTGCATAATGCCAGGAAGGAACAACCAGTAATGAAACGGTGGAAAATATAGGGGAAGTGATGTTTAAAGACCTTGAACATAATCTCACAACCACCGCCCTTAGGGGTAGATTTAATAAGCAGCGAATGCTGCTTTTTACGCTTGAAGTTTCCGGCTCGCCAGAAACATAAGTTAAAGGATTACTTTCTGTTATAATTTTTAAGCTAAACAACTAACATATTACAGTTAATAAACATTAATTAAAACCTACTGACCTATATTTTCTCCAAAACGAAGTTTCATAACGTTCTAAAAGTTATATATTTTATTCGCCGATGATGTCACGTTATCCTGCCCACTATTTTCAGCACTAGCAGGCCCATTTATCAAGCTCCGTACGGAGCTTGAAGGGCCGTGTTTCTGGCGAGTCTGAAGACTCGCCAGAAACACAACTTATGAAGCAGCGGTCTAAAGACCGCTGCTTCATAACCCTGTCCGCCTGCTCTGAGCAGGCGGACAGGAATCGCCGGAAATCAACCCGATCGAATACGATCGGGTTGATTGACAGCTCCCTGCTGGCGGCCGATTGGCCGCGAGTCAGCAGGGGGCGGCGTTGCACCAGCAGCTCTTGTGAGCTGCTGGTGCAATGTTAAATGCGGAGAGCGTTTTGCTCTCCGCATTTAGCGAGGTCTTGCGGACCTGATCCGCAGTGTCGGATCAGGTCCGCAAGCCCTTTAATAAATGGGCCCCTGAGTGTTCAAAATACTTAAACCAATAACTTTGTGTTTAAAGCGCCATTTTGAAACCTAGGTATTGTAAACTGATTGGTACAGAGCAAAGGGCTACCCACAGAGTGGGTTTGGAAAACAATTAAATGTGCAGACAAGATTTCTGATATACGGTAGAGATATGTTAATGAAATGCTATTGATAAAAAGCGTATTTGGGGTAGTTAGTTAGTAACAGGCATAGAAAATATTTACTTACAGTGGCCCTTTAAGCAGTGGTTGGAATGATTGACACCCCCTGCTAGCGGCCGATTGGCCTGGAATGTGCAGGGGGGTGGCATTGCACAAGCATTTCACAAGAAATGCTTGTGTAATGTTAAATGCCGACACTGTATGCTGTCGGCATTTAGCGATGTCAGGCAGACATGATTCTCTGTAGCCCGGGATTTAATAAATTGACCCATTGGCGACCTTACTAGAGTCTATGGATCTTGTTAATGGTCATATTTATACTTCTAGTTCGCACTCTTTCTGCTCCAGATTAGGATATCAGTGATTGGGAGCGTTTGAATGTATGTCTGCATCTCATTGGCTCACAAGCTTTATACTTATCAGGAATGGCGCAGGAACCCTACTTAGCCCCTTTGCTGGGTTAAACACACTGTTGTGATTGGATCATACATTGGACATACACATTTATACTGGTGCATATTTTTGTGCTTATGTGATATAATGCAAAATAAATAAATAACATTCAATAAATCAGAGCATGTATCCTTTGCATCAGAATGTCCCTTTAATTGAGATGATTCTTATTCACTGGAAAGCAGTCTCATTTGTAAGCAGTCTCATTCACTTGAAAACATTTTTGTGCTTATGTGATATAATGCAAAATAAATAAATAACATTCAATAAATCAGAGCATGTATCCTTTGCATCAGAATGTCCCTTTAATTGAGATGATTCTTATTCACTGGAAAGCAGTCTCATTGTAAGCAGTCTCATTCACTTGAACACAATTTCATTGAAAAGTACCTCACTCCTGGGAAAGTAACGTTGCTAGGAAGGGGGCAGTAATTAGTGTGCACGTAGGCGCTCTCATGTAGACGCATATAGGCTTTGTTTTGAAATAGTGTCCTACGAATTAAGATATTCTCGTCTGTGAGCAGGCAGCTTCATTTAAATGCATTTGTTACTGTGAGTGGGTCTCCGACTCGCTGTCAGCCTCATTGTTTCCTGTGAAGCCATTGCATTCTAATATCTCAGTGCTTCATTTAGCATGTGTGGGATTTGTTTTCTGCACAGATCGGTGCCCCCCGGTGACTTGTAATTACAGATTAATGGAATCCCGTCTGTCATAATGGCAGCTCCGTAGCTTGCAGTCACCTACAGTAGTATGTCTCTCTTCCAACCTCTATTCTTCACAAAGCCATCTCTGCTGTCATCTTCCTAGACTCTGCAGGTACATATGGTGTATGGAGCAATATTAACCCAAGTTGTACCAGAGATACCAATGCCTGCACCTAAGATAGTTAGGTTAGCAAAAGGGATACATGTAATTTACAGTAAGGTTTATACAGCAGGTCACACACAATGATGGATTGAAGCATTTACCTATTTAAAAAGCCCAACTAAAAAAGAATCTTCAATCAAAACAGCATTCAGTATTTCTTATTAAGGGGATCACCATTTGATTACCTAAAATGATTGAGATCTTATGTCTCCATAAAAAGCCTTCTGTCCTCAGAGACAATTTTAAAACATTTGCAACACTCATTTTTATTCCTTGAAAAAGAGGTTTATAAAAAAAAATGTTTTATATTTGCTTAAAACAGAGCCACGGTCTCATTTTCAGCGAGTGGGACATATTATCTGGAGTCTCTACTGCAGGGCACTATGCGGTAAGCCTTCTCACACTCTGATAGGAGGTCAAAATTAAAAAGACACTTTTAATATCTACGGACACTTCAAGAAACAAAAATATTTTCATTTAGACACTGAGAATTTAATAAAATGATCTTAAAATATGTTTTGAAGGCCACAGGGCATTAAACAAAAATTAGAAGCTGTATGATACTTCAGTGTCTGATTTGTAAGCCGATTTGCAGTGAAGTGTATTTTTAAGGACATTTTTTTATTTAAATCTTCCCTATTCCTGAATCAAATGGACTTGCACCAACAAATGTGTATTAATTGTATGGATGGGATAAGTCTCTGTAGTTCATTGCTGCTCTGGATCACACTTTAACTATGTGTTTAACCCCTGTGCAATAGTTAAACACATTGGTGTTGATCCCAATCCTTCCTGAAATCTTATCTAATGATTTATCTACAAAGATCCACATAGACTTTAATGTTGAATTTTGTTGAGAATATTTAGATAAACTTCTCTATATGATAGTAAGCAATAGTACAATTATAAAATGCTTTAACACATTAGAGCATTTCATTTTGCACTGTATGTCCATATAATTTAAGGTATCAGCAAGGTGCCAGTGTTGCTAAGTGTCTAGTATTCAACCAAACCATCTAGTATTTTTTTTTACAAAGATATGACGAGTCCACGGATTTCATCCTTACTTGTGGGATATTAACCTCCTGCTAACAAGAAGTGGCAAAGAGCACCACAGCAGAGCTGTATATATATAGCCCCTCCCTTCCCCTCCACCCTCAGTCATTCTCTTTGCCTGTGTTATAGTAGGGAAGAGGTAAAGTGAGGTGCTAGTTTTATTTTCTTCTATCAAGAAGTTTTTTTATTTTAAATGGTAGCGGTGAGTACTAATTTCCTTAGGGGGTTATGGAAGAAGATTTCTGCCCTGAGGTTGATGATCTTAGCAGTTGTATGCCAAGCTTCCAAGCTACGGATCCCGGTCAAGGGATCCTCAGGCCGAACTGATAGATGCCTTGGCAGTGCCTTGGTTGTTCAGCCTAGCTTATGTGTTTCCACGTTACCTCTCTTCCACGCGTGATTGCTCAAATCAAACAAGAGAAAGCTTCAGTGATCCTGATAGCGCCTGCGTGGCACGCAGGACTTGGTTTGCGGATCTAGTGGACATGTCCTCTCTGCCACCGTGGAAACTTCCATTGAGACAGGACCTTCTCATTCAAGGTCCTTTCCAACATCCAAATCTAATTTCTCTGCAGTTGACTGCGTGGAGATTGAACGCTTGATTTTGTCGAAGCGAGGATTCTCTGATTCGATCATCAATACTTTGATACAGGCTAGAAAGCCTGTCACTAGAAAAATCTATCATAAGATATGGCGTAAATATCTTTATTGGTGTGAATCCAAGGGTTACTCATGGGAGTAAAGTTAGGATTCCTAGGATTCTGTCTTTTTTCAATGAAGGATTGGAGAAAGGGTTATCAGCAAGTTCTTTAAAGGGACAAATTTCAGCTTTGTCTATTCTGTTTCACAAACGTTTGGCAAATGTGCCAGATGTTCAGTCTTTTTGTCAGGCTCTATCTAGAATTAAGCCTGTATTTAGACCCATTACTCCTCCCTGGAGTTTGAATTTAGTTCTTCGAGTTCTTCAAGGGGTTCCGTTTGAACCCATGCATTCCATAGATATTAAATTGTTATCTTGGAAAGTTCTGTTTTTAGTTGCTATTTCTTCTGCTCGAAGAGTTTCTGAGCTTTCAGCGCTACAGTGTGATTCTCCTTATCTCATTTTTCATTTTGATAAGGTGGTGTTACGTACCAAACCTGGATTCCTTCCTAAGGCCTAGATTTGGAGTTCGGCGGTAAAAGGGCTGTTAACGCTCCGCGGGTTTTTTTCTGGCCGCACCATAAATTTAACTCTGGTATCGAGAGTTCAAACAAATGCTGCGTTAGGCTCCAAAAAAGGAGCGTAGAGCATATTTACCGCAAATGCAACTCTCGAATACCAGAGTTGCTTACGGACGCGGCCGGCATCAAAAACGTGCTCGTGCACGATTCTCCCATAGGAAACAATGGGGCAGTTTGAGCTGAAAAAAAAACCTAACACCTGCAAAAAAGCAGCGTTCAGCTCCTAACGCAGCCCCATTGTTTCCTATGGGGAAACACTTCCTACGTCTGCACCTAACACTCTAACATGTACCCCGAGTCTAAACACCCCTAACCTTACACTTATTAACCCCTAATCTGCCGCCCCCAGCTATCGCTGACCCCTGCATTACACTTTTAACCCCTAATCTGCCGCTCCGTAAACCGCCGCCACCTACGTTATCCCTATGTACCCCTAATCTGCTGCCCTAACATCGCCGACCCCTATGTTATATTTATTAACCCCTAATCTGCCCCCCACAACGTCGCCGACACCTACCTTCAATTATTAACCCCTAATCTGCCGACCGGGAGCTCACCGCTATTCTAATAAATGTATTAACCCCTAAAGCTAAGTCTAACCCTAACACTAACACCCCCCTAAGTTAAATATAATTTTTTATCTAACGAAATAAATTAACTCTTATTAAATAAATGATTCCTATTTAAAGCTAAATACTTACCTGTAAAATAAATCCTAATATAGCTACAATATAAATTATAATTATATTATAGCTATTTTAGGATTAATATTTATTTTACAGGCAACTTTGTAATTATTTTAACCAGGTACAATAGCTATTAAATAGTTAAGAACTATTTAATAGTTACCTAGTTAAAATAATTACAAATTTACCTGTAAAATAAATCCTAACCTAAGATATAATTAAACCTAACACTACCCTATCAATAAAATAATTAAATAAACTACCTACAATTACCTACAATTAACCTAACACTACACTATCAATAAATTAATTAAACACAATTGCTACAAATAAATACAATTAAATAAACTATCTAAAGTACAAAAAAATAAAAAAGAACTAAGTTACAGAAAATAATAAAATATTTACAAACATAAGAAAAATATTACAACAATTTTAAACTAATTACACCTACTCTAAGCCCCCTAATAAAATAACAAAGCCCCCCAAAATAAAAAATTCCCTACCCTATTCTAAAATACAAATATTACAAGCTCTTTTACCTTACCAGCCCTGAACAGGGCCCTTTGCGGGGCATGCCCCAAGAATTTCAGCTCTTTTGCCTGTAAAAAAAAACATACAATACCCCCCCCCCAACATTACAACCCACCACCCACATACCCCTAATCTAACCCAAACCCCCCCTTAAATAAACCTAACACTAATCCCCTGAAGATCTTCCTACCTTGTCTTCACCATACCAGGTTCACCGATCCGTCCTGGCTCCAAGATCTTCATCCAACCCAAGCGGGGGTTGGCGATCCATAATCCGGTGCTCCAAAGTCTTCCTCCTATCCGGCAAGAAGAGGACATCCGGACCGGCAAACATCTTCTCCAAGCGGCATCTTCTATCTTCTTCCATCCGATGACGACCGGCTCCATCTTGAAGACCTCCAGCGCGGATCCATCCTCTTCTTCCGACGACTAGACGACGAATGACGGTTCCTTTAAGGGACGTCATCCAAGATGGCGTCCCTCGAATTCCGATTGGCTGATAGGATTCTATCAGCCAATCGAATTAAGGTAGGAATTTTCTGATTGGCTGATGGAATCAGCCAATCAGAATATAGTTCAATCCGATTGGCTGATCCAATCAGCCAATCAGATTGAGCTCGCATTCTATTGGCTGATCGGAACAAAAATTAGGATTAGTTTAAAATTGTTGTAATATTTTTCTTATGTTTGTAAATATTTTATTATTTTCTGTAACTTAGTTCTTTTTTATTTTTTGTACTTTAGATAGTTTATTTAATTGTATTTATTTGTAGCAATTGTGTTTAATTAATTTATTGATAGTGTAGTGTTAGGTTAATTGTAGGTAATTGTAGGTAGTTTTATTTAATTATTTTATTGATAGGGTAGTGTTAGGTTTAATTATATCTTAGGTTAGGATTTATTTTACAGGTAATTTTGTTATTATTTTAACTAGGTAACTATTAAATAGTTCTTAACTATTTAATAGCTATTGTACCTGGTTAAAATAATTACAAAGTTGCCTGTAAAATAAATATTAATCCTAAAATAGCTATAATATAATTATAATTTATATTGTAGCTATATTAGGATGTATTTTACAGGTAAGTATTTAGCTTTAAATAGGAATTATTTATTTAATAAGAGTTAATTTATTTCGTTAGATAAAAATTATATTTAACTTAGGGGGGTGTTAGTGTTAGGGTTAGACTTAGCTTTAGGGGTTAATACATTTATTAGAATAGCGGTGAGCTCCGGTCGGCAGATTAGGGGTTAATAATTGAAGGTAGGTGTCGGCGATGTTAGGGAGGGCAGATTAGGGGTTAATACTATTTATGATAGGGTTAGTGAGGCGGATTAGGGGTTAATAACTTTATTATAGTAGCGCTCAGGTCCGCTCGGCAGATTAGGGGTTAATAAGTGTAGGTAGGTGTCGGCGACGTTGAGGGGGGGCAGATTAGGGGTTAATAAATATAACATAGGGGTCGGCGATGTTAGGGGTAGCAGATTAGGGGTACATAGGGATAACGTAGGTGGCGGCGATTTGCGGTCGGAAGATTAGGGGTTAATTATTTTAAGTAGCTTGCGGCGACGTTGTGGGGGGCAAGTTAGGGGTTAATAGATATAATACAGGGGTCGGCGGTGTTAGGGGGCAGCAGATTAGGGGTACATAAGTATAACGTAGGTGGCGGTCGGCAGATTAGGGGTTAAAAATTTTAATCGAGTGGCGGCGATGTGGGGGGACCTCGGTTTAGGGGTACATAGGTAGTTTATGGGTGTTAGTGTACTTTAGGGTACAGTAGTTAAGAGCTTTATAAACCGGCGTTAGCCAGAAAGCTCTTAACTCCTGCTATTTTCAGGCGGCTGGAATCTTGTCGTTAGAGCTCTAACGCTCACTGCAGAAACGACTCTAAATACCGGCGTTAGGAAGATCCCATTGAAAAGATAGGCTACGCAAATGGCGTAGGGGGATCTGCGGTATGGAAAAGTCGCGGCTGAAAAGTGAGCGTTAGACCCTTTAATCACTGACTCCAAATACCAGCGGGCGCCCAAAACCAGCGTTAGGAGCCTCTAACGCTGGTTTTGACGGCTACCGCCGAACTCTAAATCTAGGCCTAAGGTTGTTTCAAATAAGAATATTAATCTGGAAATTGTTGTTCCTTCTTTGTGTCCTAACCCTTCTTCTAAGAAGGAACGTATTTTGCATAATTTGGATGTGGTCCATGCCTTAAAGTTTTACTTACAGGCAACTAAGGATTTTCGTCAATCATCTTCATTATTCATTGTTTATTCTGGAAAGCGTAGGGGTCAGAAAGCTACGGCTACCTCTCTTTCTTTTTGACTGAGAAGTATCATCCGCCTGGCATATGAGACTGCTGGGCAGCAGCCTCCTGAAAGAATTACGGCTCATTCTACTAGGGCTGTGACTTCCTCATGGGCCTTTAAAAACTATGCATCTATTGAACAGATTTGTAAGGCTGCAACTTGGTCATCCCTTCACACTTTTTCCAAATTTTACAAATTTGATACTTTTGCTTCTTCTGAGTCTATTTTTGGGAGAAAGGTTCTTCAAGCAGTGGTGCCTTCTGTTTAGGTTCCTGTCTTGTCCCTCCCTTTCATCCGTGTCCTTTTGCTTTGGTATTGGTTTCCCACAAGTAAGGATGAAATCTGTGGACACGTCATATCTTTGTAAAAGAAAAGTAAATTTATGCTTACCTGATAAATTAATTTCTTTTATGATATGACGAGTCCACGGCCCACCGTGTTCTTTTTAAGACAGTTTTTCTTTATATTTTTTGTAAACTTCAGCCACCTCTGCACCTTTTTAGCCTTTCCTTTTCTCTTCCTATACCTTCGGCCGAATGACTGAGGGTGGAGGGGAAGGGAGGGGCTATATATACAGCTCTGCTGTGGTGCTCTTTGCCACTTCCTGTTAGCAGGCGGTTAATATCCCACAAGTAAGGATGAAATCCGTGGACTCGTCATATCGTTAAAGAAATTAATTTATCAGGTAAGCATAAATTTACTTTTCTCTGAGGAAGCACATGAGCGAAACGCGTTGGATAAGTGGGAGCTTCCATATGAACTGTATGCTGGCAAAGAAATAAACGCTTGTTGTTGATTTGCACTACATTGGAATTTGGCTTTTCTTGTTCCTTGATTATAATCTAGTATTTCAGCTGGCTGTTCAGTGAAATCTATTTAAAAAAATGGTGAGTTGCAGCTAATTTTGAAATGTCTCCAATACATCTATGCCTTACAATATGACCCTGAAAAAGCAACACTTTGCATGTATTCTCGCATATATGCTCTATTTGTTACTAACAGCCAAGGGTACAAAAAATCCCTCTCTTTTTTGTTACTGGCAGTCTTGGGTAAAATCAGTGCTCTTTGTTTTTTACTGGGAGCCGTGGGGACATAAACAAACTGTTCTGTGTGATGTTGACTGTCAAATGTGGTAAGAGCGTCCATTTGTGTTTTACTGGCAGACAAGGGGATAAAAACATTGCTCAGTTGTTAAAAGTATGTGACTGGGTTAGGGGGTGGCCTAAGGTAGAGGTTTGAGGAGGGGCCATTGTGTGACTCCACCTACAACCTGTGCCCTGTCACCTATAGGTTGTCCAGTATTTTTCTGTTGGTCAGCTAATGACAGGTCATGCTACGGATAAGCATCTCACCCTGACAAAATTTAAATTATGAATTTTAAATTGAGCAACCCTTCTGAAAATATATATTTGCATTCAGGGGCGTATTAAGGCATAGGCCAACAAGGCCGGTGCCTAGGGCAGCAGATTTTTAAGGGGCAGCAGAATTTTGAGTCCCTAGGGCCACTCTACTGAACTCAGGGCCAGGTGGCTAAATTAACCAATTACTAATGACTTAAATGGCTGGCCCGGCTATTGCTATCCTATGGGAATGTATGTGGGTGCGCATGACGTGGTGACAGTGGAGGCGGAGCTCACTTGCGCAGCCTGGCCTGGACTGAGAGGGAATGCGGTATTCTTCCTGGCTCCCCCGCGTGATTGAGACTCACACAGACTACACAGTGCAGTGTGCACTACAACGTGACCACTGTGAAACAGCATATGTCTTTCTCCCTTCAATACATCTTCATTAGGCATTAAAATACTTAAACAGATTAGTCACTAAATACTTGTACATTTACTGTTTGTCTATCAGTCATACATGCAAAGAATAAGTATTTATTGCTGAATCTATACAACTATGTGACTTAAAACACAACTGAAAATATGTTGTATGCATTTAATACATTCAGAAACAATACAAGTATATACTTTATTATGATTGTATCATGTGACTTTATCCCCTAGGATACAATTCCTAAACCTATCATAACTACTGTTGTATTTTTTAAGTACTTTTAAAGGCCAGTTTGTATATTCATTACATATTTTTCCAAGCAGATATTTTGTTAAATAACTGTCAAGAAGAAGATGTTTAAGGTTAACCCCTTAATGACCGAGGACGTGCAGGGTACGTCCTCAAAAAAAAAGGCAGTTAACGCCTGAGGACGTACCCTGCACGTCCTCGGTGTGGAAAGCAGCTGGAAGCGATCCTGATCGCTTCCAGCTGCTTTCCGGTTATTGCAGTGATGCCTCGATATGGAGGCATCCTGCAATAACCTTACATGGCCATCCGATGCAGAGAGAGCCACTCTGTGGCCCTCTCTGCACTGGACATCGATGGCCGGTATCGTTGGTGGGTGGGAGCCTACTTGGGAGGCGGGTGGGCGGCCATCGGTGTGCTGTTTAAGGTGGAGGGGGGCGGGATCGGGGGCGGAGCTGACGGGGGCACGCGCGGGCGCGCGCACGTGCACGGGGGGCGGCGGGCGGGCGCGTGCACGGGGCGGGAGCGGGTGGGAGCCGCTATACTACAGAAACGTTTAAATACACATGTGGGGCAAAAGGGCACTAAAATATAAATCAAATAATAAACAAAGTGATTTTGGAGTGGTGGAGGGTTGGTCTTGGGTGGGGGGAGAAGCTACACTACACTACAGAAAAAGGGATTTTTTGTAAAAAAAAAAAACCAACACTTTTTTCTTAACTGGGTACTAGCAGACAGCTGCCAGTACCCAAGATGGCGCCCATTAAGGCAGAGGGGGAGGGTTAGACAGCTGTTTGGTGGGGATCAGTGAGGTTGGGGGCTAAGGGGGAATCCTACACAGCAGCATATGTAAATATGCTAAAAAACAAAACAAACTAAAAAGCCCAAATATACCTTTTATTTTAGTACTGGCAGAGTTTCTGCCAGTACTTAAGATGGCGGGGACAATTGTGGGATGGGGGAGGGAAGAGAGCTGTTTGGGAGGGATCAGGGGGTCTGATGTTTCAGGTGGGAGGCTGAGCTCTACACTAAAGCTAAAATTAACCCTGCAAGCTCTCTACAAGCTACCTAATTAACTCCTTCACTGCTGGGCATAATTCACGTGTTGTGCGCAGTGGCATTTTGCGGCCTTCTAATTACCAAAAAGCAACACCAAAGCCATATATGTCTGCTATTTCTGAACAAAGGGGATCCCAGAGAAGCATTTACAACCATTTGTGCCACAATTGCACAAGCTGTTTGTAAATAATTTCAGTGAGAAACCTAAAGTTTGTGAAAAAGGGAACATTTTTTTTTATTTGATCGCATTTGGCGGTGAAATGGTGGCATGAAATATACCAAAATGGGCCTAGATCAATACTTTGGGTTGTCTACTACACTACACTAAAGCTAAAATTAACCCTACAAGCTCCATACAAGCTCCCTAATTAACCCCTGCACTGCTGTGCATAATACACGTGTGGTGCGCAGCGGCATTTTGCGGCCTTCTAATTACCAAAAAGCAATGCCAAAGCCATATATGTCTGCTATTTCTGAACAAAGGGGATCCCAGAGAAGATTTTTCAACCATTTATGCCATAATTGCACAAGCTGTTTGTAAATAATTTCAGTGAGAAACCAAAAGTTTGTGAAAAAGTGAACTTTTTTTTGTATTTGATCGCATTTGGCGGTGAAATGGTGGCATGAAATATACCAAAATGGGCATAGATCAATACTTTGGGATGTCTACTAAAAAAATTATATACATGTCAATTGATATTCAGGGATTCCTGAAAGATATCAGTGTCCCAATGTAACTAGCGCTAATTTTGAAAAACCGTTTTTTTTTGAAAATAGCAAAGTGCTACTTATATTTATTGCCCTATAACTTGCAAAGAAAGCAAAGAACATGTAAACATTGGGTATTTCTAAACTCAGGACAAAATTTAGAAACTATTTAGCATGGGTGTTTTTTGGTGGTTGTAGATGTGCAACAGATTTTGGGGGTCAAAGTTAGAAAAAGTGTGTTTTTTTCCATTTTTTTCCTCATATTTTATCATTTTTTTATAGTAAATTATAAGATATGATGAAAATAATGGTATCTTTAGAAAGTCCATTTAATGACGAGAAAAACGGTATATAATATGTGGGGGTACAGTAAATGAGTAAGAGGAAAATTACAGCTAAACGCAAACACAGCAGAAATGTAAAAATAGCCTTGGTCCCAAACGGACAGAAAATGGAAAAGTGCTGTGGTCATTAAGGGGTTAAACAACTACCTACTGACAAACTATCATACAGTGAAGGATATTTTTTTCTGATATAAACACTTTAATCATCTGACTTGCAAAATAATGTCTTAATATATATATATATATATATATATATATATATATATATATATATATATATATATATATATATATATATATATATATATAGCAATACCACAATGGCGAAAAATAAGCAATCATAGACCGAGCTAAATCATCACTGTGTATTTATTGTTACATCAAGGAAAACAAAGGTTCCACCACTCCACACACATCAGCTACATCCAACGCGTTTCCTGCTGCTAAACAGCACTTCGTCAGGGATACTCACAGCTGTCTGATTACACCTTTTTATCGGCTCACCACTCATTCCCAAAATTTAAAGGTATACTACCGCTTATACATTTAGCGGCATATTAGTAACCTATAGGCCATTCAATCAGGTGCATCAATATCACATTCCAATATATAAAATAACAAGCATAAATTTATATGTTACGAGTACATTGTATCTAAAAATATAGTTAGACAATTAACACATTATGGTGGGAAAACCAGCTAGTACTATACAAATAAAATAATTTTGCTGCATTAACATTTTGTATACTAATAAGCTATTTCAGAGGTCACAATATAAGGGCATATTTCCAATATAGATATGAACATGCACTCAGGACTCAGCCACAAAATAATAATTTATTAAGGTACAGTGAATAACCTCTAGTTGTAATTGCACTTAAAATAACCTACCACTTTTGTTTATAGATGGTTTTATTTATATATTAATCCTCCTAGGGAAAAACTAGAATGCTACTACCTACTGATTACATCTCAGTTACCTATGTATAGTTTTACATCTGAATTTTCATTTATGCCCAAAGGACTCCCTGTTTTTAAGGTATAGATCCAGTACACTTCTCTCCTATTTAGCGTCTGAGATCTATTGCCACCTGTATTCAGTTTGGGCACATGATCAATACCTTGAAATGAAAATAAAGTATTGATGTATTTTAATTCACTTTTATCAAAATTATCATTTCTCCTGTGCTGAGCAAAGTGTTTCGCCACTGGTGTCTTCGGCACTTCACTCTCAAGAGACAACAAATGCTCTCTCACTCTATCCTTGAGCATACGTGTCGTTCTACCAGTGTACTGAAAAAAACAAAGTTTACAAGTGATAAGGTACACTATGTATCTGGAATTACAGTTAAGGTGATGGTTCACCATGTATACATTACCTGTTACTGTAGAGTTGAAAGTATCACTCCTAACAAGGTATTTACATGATTTGCATGGTGTGCCACCACATCTATAATTCCCATTTTTCTTTTTTAACCACATCCTATCATCCTTCTTCTCTTTGATGGAAAAATTTCGTTTAAGACTATTCTCTATAGTTTCTGCTTTCCTTGATACACATCTAATCCCTTTATCTATGACTGTCTTTAGTTTAGGATCATTTTTTAATTTTTTAATGTCTCTGCTATATATATATATATATATATATATATATATATATATGTGTGTGTGTGACCAGAGTGAATGCAAGCCCTGGTGAACATCTACTTATAAAGACATTATTTTTTTTAATTTTTTACACCCTGCCCCAAAAATATTATGTCTAAAAAAAGGCCTTAAACTTGGGGTGGGGTGGGGGTGGGGGGGCAGCAGAATTTTGAGTGCCTAGGGCAGCACAAAACCTAAATACGCCCCTGTTTGCATTGAAGGAGTGACTTGACAAAATTACATTTTATTCTGATTTTTTTTTAATGTTTGATTATTTTAGTTTTGTTAAGATTTAAGAGTAAGAACAGTGTAATATAATAATATACTATACTGTGACACCAAAGGTTAATATACAATAACTTATTCAGACATCAGATGTTCCTATATGATCATGTATGTAAAAATATGCTTATTAAAAATAAGAATCTCCAATGTAAAATAAAATACGTACCAGAATATGTATATATATATATATTGCAGTAGATGTCTGGCAGCCATTCTTAGTACTCACTATAAAATATTTTTAAATGGGCAGGTCTATTGAACACGAGGTTAAATTGTATTTGTCTTGTTATCCAAATGTTTAATTCACATCATATCTAGACCTTCAGTTTAGTAAAAGCATTTTTTTCATAAGATGAGAGTCCATGAGTCCATTACTTCTGTGATTCAGCTACTGGCACTAGGAGGCTACAAAGATACCAAAAAACTGCAAAACTACTCAATCCCTCCCACCGGTCCCCTAGCCTCCTTCTGTTGGTTTGTTGATATACTCCCTATAGTGAACCACTGCTGTGGCGTACACAGCACTGGATGGGCTTTCTACTACAAGCCTCGTTTCTGTACGAGGTAAGACCAGTAGATGGGTGCAGTTCAGGTAAGTACATTTTCACATTTGCACTCACCTAGCCCACACACTATTATTAGGTACAGCAGTGACATAGAACATCATAGCCATGGGACAACTTTCTTCGATATGTTACACCACTTGCATTACTAGTCTCAAAAGACTTTATTGTAATGTTTTCTTGGGAAACAACAGTTTTTACTGTGGATGCTTATTGATTTTTGGCAGGCTTTTATTTTTCTTTCCTGTGTATTTGCTTAAGTAAAACATTTTTTTTTTTTTTTTTTTTCTTGGTTTGTTTCTGGTTGTGCTATATATAGTTAACTCCCGCTTTATGCACGTTACCTGATATTCCTATTTACATAGAGAAATGCATGCTGGTCTTATTGTGCTTCTGCATGTTACCGAGCCGCGACTCTGCCATCATGTCTTCACAATGTCATAATTTCTTTGGGAAAATGTTTTGATAGCTCAGATTTTAAAAATGTTCCTACACGCTGGCTTTTTAAAATAATTACTTCATCCCATTCCTAAAATTCCTATATACATAGATATAACCCACGCTGTCCTCATTGTACATATTATTTTATCCTGCTTGTTACAGCGCTCTTCATATATCCACATTTCTTTCCTATGGCATTGAGAGTCCATGAAACATTCTAATTACTAGTGGGATATTCACTCCTGGCCAGCAGGAGGAGGAAAGAGCACCCCAGTAAGTTTCTAAGTATCACTTCCCTTACCCATAACCCCCAGTCATTCTCTTTGTCTTGATCACGGGAAGGTTCTGGGGGCTCTTGTGGCAGTGGCGAGGTCCCAGGGTATTGCTGTGGCGTCTTATCTAGACGACATTCTAGTTCAAGCGCCATCTTTTCATCTAGCAAGATCTCATACCGAGATGTTGTTGTTTATTCTACGTTCCCATGGATAGAAAGTGAATCTGGGAAAGAGTTCCCTTGTCCCAAATACAAGGGTTTGTTTCTTGGGAATAATCATAGATTCCCTGTCCATGAAGATCTTTCTGACGGACGTCAGAAAATCCAAGCTTAATATCTTGCCTGTCTCTCTAGTCTGCTATTCATCCATCTGTGGCTCAATGCATGGAGTTGATGGTTGCCTTCATGGACATTATTCCTTTTGCTCATTTCCTTCTGAGACCTCTACAGCTATGCATGCTCAGTCAATGGAATGGGGACCACTTAGATCTCTCGCAGAAGATCAATTTGGATTCCCCAACAAGAGTCTCACTCGCATGGTGTGTTTTACAGGACCATCTGTCTTGGGGCACATGCTTTCTGAGGCCTTCCTGGGTTGTGACCACGGATGCCAGCCTGTTAGGCTGGGGGCAGTTTAGGGTCTGTGGACTTCAGAGGAGTGATCTCTTCCAATAAACATCTTGGAGTTGAGAGCAATTTTCTATGCTTTAATAGCTTGGCCTCAACTAGCTTTGTTCCAATTTATCAGATTTAATTAGGACATCACCTTGGTGGCCTACATCAATCACCAGGGAGGAACTCAGAGTTCCTTGGCAATGATGGAGGTGTCTTGTATTCTCCAGTGGGCGGAGTCTCACGATTGCCATCTCTCTGCCACCCACATACCAGGGATGGACAACTGGGAGGTGGATTTTCTAAGCAGACCTTTCATCCCGGAGAGTGGGCTCTCCATCCAGAGGTTTTCACAATGATAGCTCTCAGGTGGGGGGTTCCGGAGTTGGATCTGATGGCCTCTCTTCAAAACGCCAAGCTTCCAAAGTATGGTTCAAGGTCAAGAGATCCTCAAGCCATTCTGGTAGCTGCTCTAGCGGTTCCTTGGAGCTTCAATCTAGCATACCTGTTTCCTCCATTTGCATTGCTTTCACAAGTAATTGCTTGCATCAAACAGGAGAGCGCTTCTGTGATTCTAATAGCTCCTGCATGGCCTCGCAGGATCTGGTGATGATGTCATCTCTTCCACTGTGGAGGTTACCTTTCAGGAAGGACCTTCTACTTCAGGGTCCCTTTCTTCATCCAAAGCAGGTTTCTCTTAATCTGACTGCATGAAGATTGAACATCTAAGTTTGGCTAGATGTGGCTTACCTGAGAAAGACATAGATACTATGCTTCTGGCTTGTAAACCTGTAACTTGCAGAATTTACCATAAGGTATGGTATAAATACCACATTGGTGTGATTCAAAAGGTTTTTCTTGGAACATAGTAAGGGTTCCTCGAAAAAAAATTTTTTAGGAGGGCATGGAGATGGGTTTGTCAGTCAGTACTTTGAAGGGTCAGATTTATGCTCTGTCTATTCTTCTGCATAAACATCTGGCAGTTCTGTCTTTTGTTCAGGCCGTGGTAAGAATCAGGCCTGTGTTTATATCAGGCAACACTATTCTTGATTATAATTCATGCCTTCCAAAACACACTGTACGTGGAATTCCCAAAGGGCAATTTATAAGGGCTAAAAGAAACTGTACTAATGAGGAGAATTACATCAGGCAGGCTAATAAGATTACACAATGACTTAAAGAAAGGGGATATAATCAAACAACCTTAGATAAAGCCCGCAGGGAAGTGGATTCCATACTAAGAGAAAAACTAATGCAGTACAAGAAAAAACATCTTGACGATAAAAATAATAAACCAAAATTTATTACCACCTATATAGCTTGGAATATAATGATATATGTAAAATTATTGAGGAGAGGGATGTCAGTTTATCCCTAAGAAGGGTAAAACAATTGGAAACTTTTTATCGCCTTCAGATCTACCTAGAGTAAATCAAACCTGCTGGCTTAAGCGTAGAAAAGGTTTCTATAAATGTCAACACAATATATGTAAGTCTTGTGATTTTGTGAAAGAAGGGGAAAATGTTATCTCTACGCAAAATAAGTGTACCCATAGGATCAACTTTTACATAAATTGTGCAACACATGTCATTTATCTATTGACCTGTAGGGGGGTGCTCTAAGCAATATGTAGACAGAACTAAGAGACCCCTAAAGGGTCGCTTTCTTGAGCATGTGCGTTCCATTGAGGATACTGATTCAGATACACCAATCGCTAAGCAGTTTAAAGAATTACATAATTCTGATTCAACATTATTGTCTGTACAAAGCATTGGCCACATTCCCCGGTGGAAAAGGGGAGGGAACCGTGAGAATAAACTTAATACAAGAGAGGTATTCTGGATTTTTACCTTGAACACCTCTATACCCTATGGTTTAAATTTTAGGAAGGACATTGATTTATGTGTATAGGGATTTAATTGGATATTCACTTTGTTTGCTCTATGTTATAAACTTTTTCTATAATGAAATATAAAGTAAGATGAATTATTTATATGAATGTGTAAAATATGTGATACTTTTCCCCTTTACTAATAGTTATTCCATGTTTAATTTAGCATAATTTGCAACAATTAAGAAGGGAACTAATAAATGTGACTATGTATCTTTAAAATTACAAAGCTGTAGCCTATTTAAGCTGAAGGCAGCTGCAGCTCCTACAGGCAGTGAACAAGTGCTTGGGAAGCACAAACCATGTCTGCTGTATGAGAAGCTCAGCTTTACCTTATTGATTTTAAACTGTCAGTCATTGCTATGCTGTCTATGGCTGTAGTCTTACATGTTTTTAAACATTTGTATTAAAGCATGGATTTTTTACTATAAGTGGCTTGTGCTTGGGACTTTCTTTTGTTACACTGTGTTTAAATCTGTTTCTCCTCCTTGGAGTCTTAACCTTGTTCTTAGAGGTTTGCAGCAGGCTCCGTTTGAGCCGATGCATTCTGTTAGTATTAAATTACTATCTTGGAAGGTTTTGTTTCTTCTTGCTATTTCTTCTGCTCGCAGAGTTTCCAAACTTTCGACTCTGCAGTGTGATTCCCCTTACCTTATATTTCCTGCTGATAAGGCGGTCCTTCGTACTAAGCTTTCCCTTACCTTATTTTTCATGCTGATAAAGCGGTCCTTCGTACTAAGCTGGGGTTTCTCCCTAAGGTAGTGTCGGATCACAATATTAATCTGGAAATTGTTGTTCCTTCTTTTTGTCCTAACCCTTCTTCCCAGAAGGAACGTCTTTTGCATAACTTGGATGTTGTGCGTGCTCTTCAAGCAACTAAAGATTTTCGGCAGACTTCTGCCCTGTTTATTGTTTTCTCTGGTAAGCGTAGTGGTCAGACGGCCACTTCTACCACTTCTACCACTCTTTCTCTCTGGTTGAGAAGTGTTATCCGTTTAGCTTATGAGACAGCTGAACAGCAGCCTCCTGAGAGAATTACGGCTCATTCCACTAGAGCTGTTTCATCTTTATAGGCTTTAAAAAATGAAGCTTCTGTGGAGCAAATCTGTAAGGCAGCCACTTGGTCCTCTATTCATACTTTTCCCAAATTCTACAAATTTGATACTTTTGCCTCAGCTGAGGCTTCTTTTGGGAGAAAGGTTCTTCAAGCGGTGGTGCCTTCAGTTTAGGTCCACCTGTCTTGTTCTCCCTCCCTATTCATTCTGTGTCCTCTAGCTTGGGTATTGGTTCCCACTAGTAATTAGAATGTTTTGTGGACTCTCCATGCCATAGGAAAGAAAACAAAATGTATGCTTACCTGATAAATGTATTTCTTTCCGGGCATGGAGAGTCCATGACCCACCCTTATTTAAATTAAGACGGCAATTTGTTTGTCTAGTCCTCAGGCACCTATATAACTTTGTGTTATCTTCTTTTTCCGTTTCCCTTTGGCCGAATGACTGGGGGTTTTTAGTAAGGGAAGTGATACTTAACAGCTCTGCTGGGGAACTCTTTGCCTCCTCCTGCTGGCCAGGAGTGCCTAGATGCAGCCCAGATCATGATGTCACCAGTGGGCTAAACTTGGCAGCCATTTCAAACTGCCCAAAAATTTAAAAAATGTTCCTGCTGCATGATATAGAAAGTGTGCAGGAGGATATTTGCAGCTTAATCTAATGTAAGACTGTAAGATGACTAAGGTGTAGACTGTCACTTTAAGAAGTTGCTAAAGCTTTAAAAATGTTGTCTTAAGCTACATAGGATTTTATAAGTACTTTTTTGTTGTTTCTTTGTTAGAATCATGCAAAGTCCAGACTGCTTCAGCTATTACTTTCTGCACAAGTAGAACTAGGGCCCAGGATCTTTATATTCCTTCTTTAGAGAGTGCCCGTCACAATGGAGAATCTAAGATCTCAAAGAACACAACGTTTCAGACCTGTATGATTAAGGGCCATGTAGGTCCGAAACATTGCATTCTTTGAGGTCTTAGGTATTTCAATAAAGCTTTCACCTGTTGTATCTCTTTAATTTGTTCTATTACTTTACCTTTTTGGTTCTAACTATTATTTCATGGAGCTTACTTGGAGAGGGGACAGTCTCTTCCGTCCACATTACTGCTCATTCTACCAGATAAGTTTCAATTTCTTGAGCAATTAAAAATGGGTTTTCTGTTGACTAAATTATCAACGCAGCACCATGATCATCCTTACGTAGGGCTAGATTACGAGTTGTGCGTTAAGGTAAAAAAGCAGCATTAACAGGTCCTAACGCTGCTTTTTTATGCCCGCTGCTATTACAAGTTTTGTAGGTATAGGGGCACCGCACACTTAGTTGGCCTTACCGCAAACCGACTTACGTAAAGTTTGTAAAGCCTTTTTTCTATGGGACTTCCATAGCGCTGGTATTACGAGTTTGTCCTGGGAGGCCAAAAAGTGAGCGGTACAGCCTATACCGACAAGATTTGTAACGCATTTTAAAGTCAGTAGTTATGAGTTTTACACTACAACGCCGTAGCATAAAACTCATAACTAAAGTGCTAAAAAGCACACTAACACCCATAACTACTTATTAACCCCTAAACCGAGCCCCTCCCGCATTGCAAATACTAAAATAAAATGTTTAACCCCTAATCTGCCGCTCCGGACATCGTCGCAACCTACATTATATTTATTAACCACTAATCTGCTGCCCCCAACATCGCAGACACCTACATTATATTTATTAACCCCTAATCTCCCGCCCCCAATGTCGCCGCAACCTACCTATACTTATTAACCCCTAATCTGCCGCCCCTATATTAAATGTATTAACCCCTTAATCTAAGTCTAAACCTAACCCTAACAGCCCCTAACTTAAATATAATTTAAATAAAGCTAAATAAAATTAATATCATTACCTAAATTATTCCTATTTAAAACTAAATACTTACCTATAAAATAAACCCTAAGCTAGCTACAATATAACTAATAGTTACATTGTAGCTAGCTTAGGGTTTATTTTTATTTTACAGGCAAGTTTGTATTTATTTTAACTCGGTAGAATAGTTACTAAATAGTAACTATTTACTAACTACCTAGCTAAAATAAATACACATTTACCTGTAAAATAAAACCTAACCTAAGTTACAATAACACCTAACCTTACACTATAATTAAATTCCCTACATTAAATACAATTAAATAAATTAAATAAAATTAGTTAAATTACAAAAACAAACAAACACTAAATTACAGAAAATAAAAAACAAATTACAGATCTTTAAACTAATTACACCTAATCTAATAGCCCTATCAAAATAAAAAACCTCCCCAAAATAAAAAAAAAAACCCTAGCCTAAACTAAACTATCAATAGCACTTAAAAGGGCCTTTTGCGGGGCGTTGCCCCCAAAGAAATCAGCTCTTTTACCTGTAAAAAAAAAAAAATACAAACACCCCCCAACAGTAAAACCCACCACCCACACAACCAACCCCCCAAATAAAAGCCTAACTAAAAAAAATCTAAGCTCCCCATTGCCCTGAAAAGGGCATTTGTATGGGCATTTCCCTTAAAAGGGCATTTAGCTCTATTGCAGCCCAAAGCCCTAACCTAAAAAATAAACCCACCCAATACACCGTTAAAAAATCCTAACACTAACCCCCGAAGATTCACTTACCGGGAGAAGTCTTCATCTAATCAGCCAATAGGATTGAGCTTGCATTCTATTGGCTGATTGAAGCAGCCAATAGAATGCGAGCTCAATCCTATTGGCTGATTGCATCAGCCAATAGGATTTTTTGTACCTTAACTCCGATTAGCTGATAGAATTCTATCAGCCAATTGGAATCTAAGGGACGCCATCTTGGATGACGTCACTTAAAGAGATATTCATTCCGAAGAAGACGTCGATTGAAGAGGATGCTCCGCGCCGGATGTCTTGAAGATGGAGCCGCTCCACGTCGGAAGGATGAAGATAGAAGATGCCGTCTGGGTGAAGAGTTCTGCCTGTCTGGAGGACCACTTCTGCCTGTCTGTAGGACCACTTCTGCCGGGTTCGTTGAGGACATCTTGCCGCTTGGATGAAGACTTCTCCCGGTAAGTGAGTCTTCAGGGGTTAGTGTTAGGATTTTTTTAAGGGTGTATTTTGTGGGTTTTATTTTTAGGTTAGGGCTTTGAGCAGCAATAGAGCTAAATGCCCTTTTAAGTGCAATGCCCATACAAATGCCCTTTTCAGGGCAATGGGGGAGCTTAGGTTTTTTTAGTAAGGCTTTTCTTTGGGGGTTGGTTGTGTGGGTGGTGGGTTTTACTGTTGGGGGGTGTTTGTATTTTTTTTTACAGGTAAAAGAGCTGATTTCTTTGGGGCAATGCCCCGCAAAAGGCCCTTTTAAGGGCTATTGATAGTTTAGTTTAGGCTAGGGTTTTTTTTTTTTTATTTTGGGGGGGCTTTTTTACTTTTATAGGGCTCTTAGATTAGGTGTAATTAGTTTAAAGATCTTGTAATTTGTTTTTTATTTTCTGTAATTTAGTGTTTTTTTTGTGATTTAGCTAATTTAATTTAATTTATTTAATTGTATTTAATGTAGGGAATTTATTTAATTGTAGTGTAGTGTTAGTGTAACTTAGGTTAGGTTTTATTTTACAGGTAAATTTGTATTTATTTTAGCTAGGTAGTTATTAAATAGTTAATAACTATTTAGTAACTATTTTACCTAGTTAAAATAAATACAAACTTGCCTGTAAAATAAAAATAAACCCTAAGCTAGCTACAATGTAACTATTAGTTATATTGTAGCTAGTTTAGGGTTTATTTTACAGGTAAGTATTGATTTTAAATAGGAATAATTTAGTTTATGATAGTAATTTTATTTAGATTTATTTGAATTATATTTAAGATAGGGGGTGTTAGGGTTAGACTTAGGTTTAGGGGTTAATAAATTTAGAATAGTGACAGTGATGTTGGGGGCGGCAGATTAGGGGTTAATAAATTTAGGTAGGTTGTGGCGACATTGGGGGAGGGAAATTACGGGTTAATAAATATAATGTAGGTGTCGGCGATGTTGGGGGCAGCAGATTAGGGGTTAATAAATATAATGTAGGTGTTGGCGATGTCGGGGGCGGCAGATTAGGGGTTAATAAGTGTAAGAGTAGGGGTGTTTAGACTCAGGGTTCATGTTAGGGTGTTAGATGTAAACATAAAATGTGTTTCCCCATAGGAATCAATGGGGCTGCGTTACTGAGTTTTACGCTGCTTTTTGGCAGGTGTTAGACTTTTTCTCAGCCGGCTCTCCCCATTGATGTCTATGGGGAAATCGTGCACGATCATGTACGACCAGCTCACCGCTGACTTAAGCAGCGCTGGTATTGGAGTGCGGTATGGAGCACAATTTTGCTCTACGCTTGCTTCTTGCCTTTTAACGCTGGGTTTGTAAAAACCTGTAATACCAGCGCTGCAGGTAAGTGAGCGGTGAGAAAAAACTGCACGTTAGCACCACACCCCTCATAGCGCAAAACTCGTAATCTATGCAATAGTTTTTATAAATTCTCCCACATTGATGTGTTTTCTTCTTCTGACGTGACTTTTGGTAGGAAAGTCCTCCAGGCAGCTGTGTCTGGAAATTATGTGCCTGCCTTCTCAAAAAATGTTTGTATCCCTTCCAAAATTATTTGTGGACTCCACATCATTTGACAGTAAAGTCATAATTAGACATTTATGATTCAGACAGATCATACAATTTTAAACAACTTTGCTGAAAGTTTTATCTAGGAAAGCTCAGGAGCAGCAAAGAACCTAGGTTCTAGCTGCTGATTGGTGGCTATATATATATATATATATATATATATACGTTGTCATTGGCTCGCCCATGTGTTCAGTTTTAAACCACTAGTGCATTGCTGCTGCTTCAACATATGATACCAAGAGAATGAAGCAAATTTGATAATAGAAGTAAACTTGGAAGTTGTTTAACATTGCATGTTCTACCTAAATCATAAAATAAACATTTGGGGTTTCATGTCCTTGTTAAAAGTGATTTGCTTCCTAACTGCACATCATTTTTACTCCCAAATTATCTTGTCCAGATTCACTAAGTGATTCCCCTTCATAAATACCACTCCTATCACCAGGGCCGCCATCAGGGGGTGACAGGGGTGACTCCTGTCAGGGGCCCAATGGGCTAGGGGGGCCCCATGAGGCAAGAACTAAAAAAAATAAAAAATAAAAAATTTACATTTTGGCAGCCACCAGTGGTTACTACAGCAGAGTGCTAATTGAGCATGGGAAATGTTATTACAAGGAGTAAAGTATTAGCATTTGAGAGGATTTCTGAGTGTGCACTAAACCACTATGCACAGTCGGTTAGATTTAGAGTTTGGCGGCTCCTAGAGGCTCCTAACGCTGGTTTTGGGCTACCGCCGGTATTTAGAGTCAGTCAGGAAAGGGTCTAACGCTCACTTTCCAGCCGCGACTTTTCCATACCGCAGATCCCCTTACGTCAATTGCGTATCCTATCTTTTCAATGGGATCTTTCTAACGCCAGTATTTAGAGTCTTGGCTGAAGTGAGCGTTAGAAATCTAACGACAAAACTCCAGCTGCAGAAAAAAAACAGGAGTTAAGAGCTTTCTGGGCTAACGCCGGTTCATAAAGCTCTTAACTACTGTGCTCTAAAGTACACTAACACCCATAAACTACCTGTGTACCCCTAAACCGAGGCCCCCCCACATCGCCGCCACTCTAATAAAATTTTTTAACCCCTAATCTGCCGACCGCACACTGCCGCAACCTACGTTATCTCTATGTACCCCTAATCTGCTGCCCCTAACACCGCCGACCCCTATATTATATTTATTAACCCCTAATCTGCCGCCCCCAACGTCGCCTCCACCTACCTACAATTATTAACCCCTAATCTGCCGACTGTACCTCACCGCCACTATAATAAATGTATTAACCCCTAATCCACCTCACTCCCGCCTCAATAACCCTATAATAAATAGTATTAACCCCTAATCTGCCCTCCCTAACATCGCCGACACCTAACTTCAAGTATTAACCCCTAATCTGCTGACCAGACCTCGCCGCTACTCTAATAAATGTATTAACCCCTAAAGCTAAGTCTAACCCTAACACCCCCCTAAGTTAAATATAATTTAAATCTAACGAAATAAATTAACTCTTATTAAATAAATTATTCCTATTTAAAACTAAATACTTACCTGTAAAATAAACCCTAATATAGCTACAATATAAATTATAATTATATTGTAGCTATTTTAGGATTAATATTTATTTTACAGGCAACTTTGTATTTATTTTAACCAGGTACAATAGCTATTAAATAGTTAAGAACTATTTAATAGCTACCTAGTTAAAATAATTACAAAATTACCTGTAAAATAAATCCTAACCTAAGTTACAATTAAACCTAACATTACACTATCAATAAATAAATTAAATTAAATACCTACAAATAAATACAATTAAATTAACTAAAGTACAAAAAATAAAAAAAGCTAAGTTACAAAAAATAAAAAAATAATTACACCTACTCTAAGCCCCCTAATAAAATAACAAAGCCCCCCAAAATAAAAAAATGCCCTTCCCTATTCTTAAATTAAAATAGAAAAGCTCTTTTACCTTACCAGCCCTTAAAAGGGCCATTTGCGGGGCATGCCCCAAAGAATTCAGCTCTTTTGCCTGTAAAAAAAAAAACATACAATACCCCCCCCAACATTACAACCCACCACCCACATACCCCTAATCTAACCCAAACCCCCCTTAAATAAACCTAACACTAAGCCCCTGAAGATCTTCCTACCTTGTCTTCACCATGCCAGGTATCACCGATCGCTCCAGGATCCGAAATCTTCATCCAAGCCCAAGTGGGGGCTGGAGATCCATCATCCGGCTGAAGTCTTCTATCAAGCGACGGCTGAAGAGGTCCAGAAGAGGCTCCAAAGTCTTCCTCCTATCCGGGCAGAAGAGTAGATCCGGACCGGCAACCATCATCTTCCAAGCGGTCACAAGCGGCTCCATGTTGAAGACCTCTGGCGCGGATCCATCCTCTTCTTGCGACGTCCTAAGTCCAAATGAAGGTTCCTTTAAATGACGTCATCCAAGATGACGTCCCTCAAATTCCGATTGGCTAATAGGATTCTATCAGCCAATCGGAATTAAGGTAGGGAAAATCTGATTGGCTGATTGAATCAGCCAATCAGATTGAGCTCGCATCCTATTGGCTGTTCCGATCAGCCAATAGAATGCGAGCTCAATCTGATTGGCTGATTGGATCAGCCAATCGGATTGAACTTGAATCTGATTGGCTGATTCCATCAGCCAATCAGATTTTTCCTACCTTAATTCCGATTGGCTGATAGAATCCTATCAGCCAATCGGAATTCGAGGGACGCCATCTTGGATGACGTCATTTAAAGGAACCTTCATTCGGACTTAGGATGTCGCAAGAAAAGGATGGATCCGCACCAGAGGTCTTCAACATGGAGCCGCTTGTCACCGCTTTGAAGAAGATGGTTGCCGGTCCGGATCTACTCTTCTGCCCGGATAGCATGAAGACTTTGGAGCCTCTTCTGGACCTCTTCAGCCGTCGCTTGATAGAAGACTTCAGCCGGATGATGGATCGCCAACCCCCGCTTGGGCTTGGATGAAGACTTCGGAGCCTGGAGCAATCGGTGATACCTGGCATGGTGAAGACAAGGTAGGAAGATCTTCAGGGGCTTAGTGTTAGGTTTATTTAAGGGGGGTTTGGGTTAGATTAGGGGTATGTGGGTGGTGGGTTGTAATGTTGGGGGGGGGGTATTGTATGTTTTTTTTTACAGGCAAAAGAGCTGAATTCTTTGGGGTATGCCCTGCAAAAGGCCCTTTTAAGGGCTGGTAAGGTAAAAGAGCTTTTCTATTTTAATTTTAGAATAGGGTAGGGCATTTTTTTATTTTGGGGGGCTTTGTTATTTTATTAGGGGGCTTAGAGTAGGTGTAATTAGTTTAAAATTGTTGTAATATTTTTCTAATGTTTGTAAATATTTTTTTATTTTTTGTAACTTAGCTTTTTTTATTTTTTGTACTTTAGTTAGTTTATTTAATTGTATTTATTTGTAGGTATTTTATTTAATTTATTTATTGATACTGTAGTGTTAGGTTTAATTGTAGATAATTGTAGGTAATTTATTTAATTAATTTATTGATAGTGTAGTGTTAGATTTAATTGTAACTTAGGTTAGGATTTATTTTACAGGTAATTTTGTAATTATTTAAACTAGGTAGCTATTAAATAGTTCTTAACTATTTAATAGCTATTGTACCTGGTTAAAATAAATACAAAGTTGCCTGTAAAATAAATATAAATCCTAAAATAGCTACAATATAATTATAATTTATATTGTAGCTACATTAGAATTTATTTTACAGGTAAGTATTTAGCTTTAAATAGGAATAATTTATTTAATAAGAGTTAATTTATTTTGTTAGATTTAAATTATATTTAACTTAGGGGGGTGTTAGGGTTAGGGTTAGACTTAGCTTTAGGGGTTAAAAAATTTATTAGAGTAGCGGTGAGGTACGGTCGGCAGATTAGGGGTTAATAATTGTAGGTAGGTGGAGGCGACGTTGTGGGGGGCAGATTAGGGGTTAATAAATATAATATAGGGGTCGGCGGTGTTATGGGCAGCAGATTAGGGGTACATAGGGATAACGTAGGTTGCGGCGGTGTACGGAGCGGCAGATTAGGGGTTAATAATAATATGCAGGGGTCAGCGATAGCGGGGGCGGCAGATTAGGGGTTAATAAATACAATATAGGGGTCGGCGGTGTTAGGGGCAGCAGATTAGGGGTACATAAGTATAACGTAGGTGGCGGCGGTGTGCGGTCGGCAGATTAGGGGTTAAAAAAAATTAATCGAGTGGCGGCGATGTGGGGGAACCTCGGTTTAGGGGTACATAGGTAGTTTATGGGTGTTAGTGTACTTTAGAGCACAGTAGTTAAGAGCTTTATGAACCGGCGAAGCTCTTAACTCCTGGCTTTTTTCTGCGGCTGGAGATTTCTAACGCTCACTTCAGCCACGACTCTAAATACCGGCGTTAGAAAGATCCCATTGAAAAGATAGGATACGCAATTGACGTAAGGGGATCTGCGGTATGGAAAAGTTGCGGCTGCAAAGTGAGCGTTAGACCCTTTAATGACTGACTCTAAATACCAGCGGGTGGTAAAAACCAGCGTTAGGAGCCTCTAACGCTGGTTTTGACGGCTACCGCCAAACTCTAAATTTAGCCGTCTATATTTAAAACCATGCAGAAATGTTTCCTCCTCAATACACAAATAATATATATTACATTCCAGTTTACTGCCCCTTTATGCAAAGACTTTCCAGATACAAGGAGGCATTTTATCTAAGATTTTTACATCTGCATAACATGTTATACTCTGAGACTAAGATTGCTCGGTGTTGGAAATGAGACAGGTTAACTTAAAACTGTTCAGTTTACTCTACAGCTGACTTAATTTTGAAATGCATACCAAAAAAACGTAAATCCTGCATTTAAACAGATCTAATGGTATGAGTACCACAACTTATGGTTCTACCAAGACTATATAGAGTACAGCATTTTCAAAATCCACAAGTACAGCTGACAGATGGGAACATTTGTACACTATATTTGAAGTGGTGCTCTTGGTTGTGGAAAATGGGGAAAATATCAAACAAACATATGTCAACCTTTTAAAAGTAATTTTCTTCATCTAGCCATCTACCCAGATCATTAATGTACAATTTTGAATTCACAGAATTATCTTTGTTTGCACATTTACAAATATAATTCTTTAAAAAGTGATCTCTTAATTTCTGCATTTTTTTTATCATGCATGTGACACACTGTTGATTTAGGGGATGCAAGGTGCATAAATGTTTCCTCCTGTGAGTGTTTCTGTGGGTGTCTGTGTTTATGTCTTTGTGCTTTGGTTTGTGTCTCTATGAGTGTGTATGTATTTTTTTCTGTTGGTATCTCTTTGAGGGTGGGTGTGTATGTCTTTGAGCTTTTTCTATGGGTGTCTCTGTGAGGGTTGGTGCGTGTCTGTGTTTGACCTTGTGTATTTTCTCTGGATGCCTCTGTGAGGGTGGGTGTGGATGTCTGTGGATGTATCTGTGATGGTGTTTGTGTGTGTGTGTGTGTGTATGTATGTCTGTGTTTTCTGTGGATGTCTCTGTGAGGGTGTGTCTTTTCTGTGGGTGTCTCTGTGAGGGTGTGTGTATGTCTTTGTGTGTTTTCTGTGGATGTCTCAGTGAGGGTGTGTATGTATGTCTTTATGTGTTTTCTGTGGGTGTCTCTATGTGTGTGTGTATGTCTTTGTGTGTTTTCTGAGGCTGTCTCTGTTGGTGTTTCCTTGGGTGTATGTGCAAGTTTGAGTTTGTGTGTGTGTGTGTGTGTCCATTGTCTGTTCCTTTTTAGGACATTTTGACCTTACTACTGATTATTCACATCTTTCTACAGACTTTGAGACTAATGAGACCTTTCCCGAAGTCACTGATCTACCATTTAACCTTTAAATTATTGTTTAGGCAGTTCAGGGCCCTTCCTTTCAGCCACTGCATGCTGTTGTCATCATTTAGTTGGCATCTTCCTTTACAAAAAGATAATCAGAACTCCATATTTTGTTTTCTAAATCTCCTTTTTTTTTTTTTACAAAACTGTAGTTTACCTCATTACTTGTCAGGTCAATGTAAACAAGTGCTGAGTGTCTGTTTGGGTGTCTGTGTCTGAGTTTCTTTGCGTGTCTGCTAGAGTGTCTATATGTGAATCCTTATGTGTGATTGTGTTTGTTTCAGTGTAGGTTACTACCTTTACAACATTTCCAAGTTTAAATAGACACTTAAAGGGACAGTATACACTCATTTTCATATAACTGCATGTAATAGACACTACTATAAAGAATAAGATGCACAGATACTGATATAAAAATCCAGTATAAAACTGTTTAAAAACTTACTTAGAAGCTGTCAGTTTGGCTCTGTTGAAAAGGTAGCTGGAAAGCCCACTGCAAGTGTGAAATAAGACACTCCCCTCCCTCTCCCTTCTTTTGCATATGAAAAGACCCTTTACACAAGCAGGAGCAAGCTGGAGAAGGTAGCTGACGGTATTCACATAAAACTTTGGGGCTTGGTTAGGAGTCTGAAAATCAGAGCAATGTTATTTAAAAGTAAGCAAAACTATACATTTATTTTTTTTTAAAACTTTATGGGCTATATAAATAGATCATCTACAAGACATTTATGCAAAGAAAAAATGAGTGTATAATGTCCCTTTAAGAATAAAGTGCATATACGTTTTAGTCACTTGGTCAAAAATTGCACATGTCAAAGGAGGGGGGGGGGGGCCTGATCAATGGTTAAGTCAGGGGCCCCAAAATTTCTAATGGCGGCCCTGCCTATCACCCTAGGTCACCCATCTGCCACCTCAGATATCCCCAACCATTATGGAATTCTCCTCCTTTACCTTTTGCCACCGCCCTCTGATCACATGTGGAGAGATTGACATCAGCCAAGACAATGTAGCAACACAATTGTGCTACACTTGTTACTGACCATAACAAATCTTATTGATATGTAGGAGCTGATGCTGTGCATTGTGCCTAATACTACAATATGCTTCTCAGTTATGATCTAGCCCTGCAAAAAGATTAAACAAAAAGTCAAAGTCAAGCACCCATCTTTCTTCTATGCCACACCAGTTGAGGATATGCCCAGTGAGGAGCAGGTATCTAGGTATGCTCCAGTCACCAACCACGTCCTTTCATAGGGGTGCTTTGGGAATGTGATTTTTGAAATGTGTTAACCCTTTTGCATAGGTTAAACACCATGGTTATTAGAAGAGCATTAAAGGGATACTAAACCCAGTTTCTTTTACAAGATATGTGGGATTACGCCTCCTGATCAGCAGGAAGTGACAAAGAGCACCACAGCAGAGCTGTATATATAGCTCCTCCCTTCCCTACCACCCCAGTCATTCTCTTTGCCTGTGTTAGTGATAGGAAGAGGTAAAGTGAGGTGTTAGTTTGGATTATTCAATCAAGAAGTTTTTTATTTTAAAATGGTGCCAGTGAGTACTATTTTCCTCAGGGAGAAATCGTCAGTCTATAACTTCCCAAGAGAAGTGGAGACATTTTATTTTTCTGCCCTGATGTTGATGATCTTAGCAAACGTTATCTAAGATCCATGCTGGTTCCCACAGAGCAGTTGAAGGTAGTGTAAAGAAACATCTTCAGTGTGGAGAACCGTGTCATGCTACAAGCAGCATTGAGGTATGTTCAGTCATTTGTTTCTGGGGAGACTTGATGCATCAGAACAGGCTGACATTATTCCCTATCTGGGGAGGGGTAATCAGTATGCACTATATGTATGAAAATGGTGTACCTGGAATTCCCTTTATTGCTAAATATGTCTAATATCATTTAGGTATATTCAGTATGGGCTAAACCCTGGGAGATGCGGTTGCTGGCTAAGGGCTGTCATTGTCATATCATTAAACTGACCTGAGGGAGTGCAGTTTTTTTTTCATGAAGTTACGCTTTGTATTTGAGCGACATGTTTGTTTTTGTGTATGTAAGAGGGGCACATGGCTTTTAATATTTTAATTGGGAATCGACATGTTTGTTTTTTACTACCCATGCGGGTCTCAGTAAGGCTAGAGTTACGCCCATGGTGGGCGGGGCCTAATTTTGCACGCTCAGCTGCGCAGTATCATCTGGATCGGATAGACAGCAAGGTCCTGGGCTCCGGTGGGGCCTAAGTTGTTTTGCCAAACAAAGAGACTTAAGAGCTACTCAAGCAGAATCAGTGTGTTCTGGGGGCTGGTAGGCACTGCAGCAGAGCTGTGGCGAGGTGCAGGGGCCTGAATCGATAAAAAGTTGTTATAATTGATAAATTCGATATAAATTGATATATAACATATCCAAGCAAAATGGTGCAATATTGTTAGGCTATTTTGGGCACATAAAGACAGTTTTTATTGCTGCAAACGTTGCTTTTGAGATAACAGAAAAATTGTTGCTCTTTTATTATTTAAAGGCGCAGTACACTTTTTAGTTAAAAAATGTTGTCTATGTAATTTGACTTCAGAGCTCAATATTTCAAGTAAAGAACAACTATTATTGCTATTGCTAGTCTGTTTAACATGTCTGAACTTGAGGAAACTACTTGTTCTATGTGTTTAGATGCCATTGTGGAACCCCCTCTTACTTTTTGTCCCTCATGTACTGAAAGGGCCTTACAATGTAAAGGGCAGATTTTCTTTAAGGAAAGTGTGTCTAAGGATGCTTCTCAGTCTGATGAGAATCAGGGTATGCCACTACATTCTCCCCATGCATCACAACCTTTAACGCCCACCCAAGCGACGCCGGGTTCTTCAACCGCGTCTACTTCATTTACTCTGCAGGATATGGCTGCAGTTATGTCATCTACTTTTACAGAGGTTTTATCTAAGTTGTGAGCCAAGGTTAAGGGAAAAGAAGGGACAAAAAGAGGGGTTTGTAGCATTCAAATGCCTAGTATTGTAACACCCTGTACTTAAACAGTGGATATAGTAATAACTATGGGTAATTAAAATATAAGTTTATTTGGTTAATTAAAAACTATAGGGGACCATACATTCCCCCAGACACCATACTGTACAAAGATAGATAAGTAAATAAAAACAAATCAACCAAGCCTGTAATCGTACCAAAGCCCTGGGGTGAGTGCCCCCCTGTATTCCTGGACGATAACTGTATACGTCGACTTCAGGTGACAGGGGCAAAACCCCAAGGCAGTGTTTGTACGAGTGGCTAGATGAAAGAGAAAAAAGCTATCAATTAAAAAAGAACTAATGAGTTCTGAGAACCCCAACAAACGCGTTTCGGCCGTGGAGCCGGCCTTTTTCAATGTATGTAGTTCAGAATAATCAAGCCGAATGGCGAGTTGCTAGATGAAAGAGAAAAAAGCTATTAATTAATGTTAATTCCAACAGTTAATAGATACTGTGCTGATTTTTTTGTTCCCTTTTTTCAATGTTTTATCTAAGTTGCCAGTGTTACAGGGCAAGCGCAGCAGGATAGAAGTCAATTTGAATACTGAAACTTCTGATGCTTTATTGGCTATTTCCGATGTACCCTCACAGGGATCTGATTTGGGGGTTAGGGAACTTCTGTCTGAAGGGGAACTTTCCGATTCGGGAAGTGTGCTACCTCAGACGGACTCGGACGTCTTGTCCTTTAGATTTAAGCTTGAACGCCTCCACCTGTTGTTTCGGGAGGTTTTAGCGACTTTAGGATGACTGTGACTCAATTGTGGTACCACCAGAGAAATTGTGTAAGATGGACAAATACTTAGAGGTGCCTGCTTACTCTCGGAAATTTTTACGCGGGAATGGGAAAGACCGGGTATCCCGTTCTCACCTTCTCCTAATTTTAAGAAAATGTATCCTATATCTGACACTGCTTGGGACTCTTGGCAAACAGTCCCTAAGGTGGAGGGAGCTATATCTACTCTGGCTAAGCGTACAACTATTCCTATTGAAGACCGTTGTGCTTTCAAAGACCCTATGGATAAGAAATTGGAGGGTCTTCTAAAAAAGTTATTTATTCATCAGGGTTTCTTTTTACAACCGACAGCCTGCATTATACTAGTTACCACTGCGGCGGCTTTCTGGTTTGACGCCTTAGAAGAGTTAAGACTGAGCCTCCTAAGACTGAGACTCCTTTAGAGGAAATTTTAGATAGAATTAAGGCTCTTAAGCTGGCTAATTCTTTTATTACGGATGCCGCCAAAATTGGCGGCTAAGAATGCTGGATGTGCAATTTTAGCGCGTAGAGCGTTATGGTTAAAATCTTGGTCTGCTGATGTGTCATCTAAGTCAAAACTTTTGGCTATCCCTTTCAAAGGAAAGACCCTATTTGGGCCTAACTTGAAAGAAATCATTTCTGACATTACGGGAGGTAAAGGTCATCTTCTACCTCAGGATAGAACAGCTAAACTGAGGGGTAAACAAAACAATTTTCGTTCCTTTCGGAACTTCAAAGGAGTCCCCTCCTCTTTCTCTTCTTAAGCTAAACAGGAAGGGAATTTTGCTCAGGCCAAGTCCGTCTGGAGACCCGACCAGGATTGGAACAAGGGTACACAACCCAAGAAGCCCGCTGCTGCTACCAAGACAACATGAAGGGGCGGCCCCCGATCCAGGACCGAATCTAGTAGGGGGCAGACTTTCTCTCTTTGCCCAGGCTTGGGTAAGAGATGTTCAGGACCCCTGGACACTAGAAATCGTGTCCCAAGGGTATCAACTGGAATTAAAAAATTCTTTCCCAAGGGGGAGGTTTCTTCTTTCAGGATTGTCTGTAGACCAGATAAAGAGAGAGGCGTTCTTACGTTGTGTAAAAGACCTCTCTACCATGGGAGTAATTCGTCCCATTCCAATACTGGAACAGGGGCAGGGGTTTTACTCGAATCTTTTCGTGGTCCCCATAAAAGAGGGCATGTTTTGACCTATTTTAGATCTAAAAAGTCTAAACAAGTTTCTCAGAGTCCCATCCTTCAAGATGGAGACTATTCAGACAATTCTGCCGTTTATCCAGGAGGGTCAATATATGACTACCGTGGACTTGAAGGATGTATATGTTCATATTCCTATCCACAAGGATCATCACCAGTTCCTAAGGTTTGCTTTCCTGAACAAATATTTTCAGTTTGTGGCTCTTCCCTTTGGGTTGGCCACAGCACCCAGGATCTTCACGAAGGTTCTAGGGTCCCTTCTGGCGGTTCTCAGGCCGCGGGGCATTGCAGTGGCGCCTTATCTGGACAATATTCTGATCCAGGCGTCATCTTACCATCTGACAAAATCTCATACAGACATGGTTCTGTCCTTTCCGAGGACCCACGGGTGGATGGTGAATCTAGAAAATAGTTCACTAATTCCACAGACAAAGGTTCCCTTCTTGGGAACTCTAATAGATTCCATATCCATGAAAATTTTCTTGACGGAGGTCAGAAAGTTAAAGATTCTGAATACATGCTGAGCCCTTCAGTCCAATCCTCGGCCATCAGTGGCTCAATGCATGGAGGTAATTGGAATGATGGTGGCAGCAATGGACATCATTCCGTTTGCTTGTTTTCATCTCAGACCGCTACAACTGAGCATGCTCAGGCAGTGGAATGGAGATTATGCAAATTTGTCTCCTCAGATAGATCTGGATCAGGAGACAAGAGACTCTCTTCTTTGGTGGTTGTCGCTGGATCATCTGTCCCAAGGGACGTGCTTCCACAGACCCTCATGGGTAATAGTGACAACGGACGCCAGTCTACTAGGTTGGGGTGCAGTCTGGAATTCCCTGAAGGCTCAGGGTGTGTGGACTCAGTCGGAGTCTCTACTTCCAAACAATATTCTGGAATTGAGAGCAATATTCAATGCGCTTCAAGCTTGGCCTAAGTTGGCTTCGGCCAAATTCATCCGTTTTCAGTCGGACAACATCACGAATGTGGCTTACATCAATCATCAGGGAGGAACGAGGAGTTCCTTAGCGATGACAGAAGTATCCAAGATAATTAGATGGGCAGAGGCTCACTCTTGTTATCTGTCAGCAATCTACATCCCAGGAGTGGACAACTGGGAAGCAGACTTTTTAATCAGACAGACGTTTCATCCGGGGGTGTGGGAACTCCATCCGAAGGTCTTTGCCACTCTGAGTTTTAGATGGGGCAGACCGGAATGGATCTGATGGCGTCTCATCAGATTGCTAAGCTCCCAAGATACGGATCCAGGTCAAGGCAGTGCCTTGGTCGTTCAACCTAGCTTATGTGTTTCCACCATTTGCTCTCCTTCCCCGAGTGATTGCATGGGTCAAACAGGAGAGGGCTTCAGTAATTCTAATCGTGCCTGCGTGGCCTCGCAGGACTTGGTATGCCGATCTAGGGGACATGTCCTCTCTGCCGCCGTGGAAGCTTCCATTGAGGCAGGACCTTCTCATTCAGGGACCCTTCCAACATCCAAATTTAGTTTCTCTGCAACTGACTGCTTGGAGATTGAATGCTTGATTTTATCTAAGCGGGGGGTTCTCTGATTCGGTCATTGATACTTTGATTCAGGCACATAAGCCTGTTACTAGAAAGATCTACCATAAGATATGGCGTAAATATCTTTATTGGTGCGAATCCAAGGGCTACTCATGGAGTAGAGTTAGGATTCCCAGGATTCTATCTTTTCTCCAAGAAGGATTGGAAAAAGGGTTTTCAGCAAGTTCCTTAAAGGGACAAATCTCTGCGTTGTCAATTTTACTACACAAACGTTTGGCTGATGTTCCAGACGTTCAGTCTTTTTGTCAGGCTCTAACCAGAATCAAGCCTGTGTTTAAACCAATTGCTCTACCCTGGAGTTTGAATTTAGTTCTTAATGTTCTTCAAGGGGTTCCGTTTGAACCCATGCATTCCATAGATATTAAGTTGTTATCTTGGAAGGTTTTATTTTTGGTTGCTATTTCTTCTGCTCATAGAGTTTCTGAGCTTTCAGCGTTACAATGTGACTCGCCTTATCTTATCTTCCATACTGATAAGATGGTTTTACGTACCAAACCTGGTTTCCTTCCTAAGGTTGTTTCAAATAAGAATATTAATCAAGAAATTGTGGTTCCTTTATTATGTCCTAATCCTTCTTCTAAGAAGGAGCGTCTGTTGCATAACTTGGACGTGGTGTGTGCCCTGAAGTTTTACTTGCAGGCGACTAAGGAATTTTGTCAATCATCTTCATTGTTTGTTGTTTTTTTCTGGAAAGTGTAGGAGCCAGAAAGCTATGGCTACCTCTCTTTCTTTTTGGCTGAAGAGTATTATCCGTCTGGCATATGAGACTGCTGGACAGCAACCTCCTGAAAGAATCACGGCTCATTCTACTAGGGCTGTGGCTTCCTCATGGGCATTTAAAAACAATGCTTCTGTTGAACAGATTTGCAAGGCTGCAACTTGGTCTTCTCTTCACACTTTTTCCAAATTTTCCAAATTTGATACTTTTGCTTCTTCTGAGGCTGGTTTTGGGAGAAAGGTTCTTCAAGCAGTGGTGCCTTCCATTTAGGTTCTTGTCTTGTCCCTCCCTTTCATCCGTGTCCTATAGCTTTGGTATTGTATCCCACAAGTAAGGATGAAATCTGTGGACTCGTCATAGCTTGTAAAAGAAAAGGAAATTTATGCTTACCTGATAAATGTATTTCTTTTACGATATGACGAGTCCACGGCCCACCCTGTCATTTCTAAGACAGGTATTTATTTTTGTTAAACTTCAGTCACCTATGCACCTTTGGCTTTTCCTTTCTCTTCCTAACTTCGGTCGAATGACTGGATTGGGCGGGAAGGGAGGAGATATATATACAGCTCTGCTGTGGTGCTCTTTGCCACTTCCTGCTGACCAGGAGGCGTAATCCCACAAGTAAGGATGAAATCCGTGGACTTGTCATATCGTAAAAGAAATAAATTTATCAGGTAAGCATAAATTTCCTTTTTTTTCTTTCATGATTTAGATGGAGCATGCAATTTTAAGCAACTTTCTAACTTACTCCTATTATCAATTTCTATTTGTTCTCTTGCTTTTTTTATTTGACAAATCAGGAATCTAATCTAAGGAGCTGGCCTTTTTTTGGTTTAGCACCCTGGATAGTGCTTTCTGATTGATGGGTACATTTAGCCACCAATCAGCAAGTGCAACCAAGATGCTGAACAAAAAAATGGTCCGGCTCCTAAGTTTACATTATTTCTTTTCAAATTTAGCTTTTCCTTCCTTCTCTTTATTTGAAAAGTAGAAATGTAAGCTTAGCAGCCAGCCCTCTTTAGTTCAGAACCTGGGTTGCGCTTGAAAATTGGTGGCTAAATGTAGCCACCAATCAGCAAGCACTACCCAGGGTGCTGAACCAAAAATGGTCCAGCTCCTAAGCTTACATTTCTTCTTTTTCAAATAAAGATAGCAAGAGAACGAATAAAAAATGATAGCAGGATTAAATGAGAAATTGCTTAAAATTGCCTGCTCTATCTGAATCATGAAAGAAAAAACTTGGGTTTAGTATCCCTTTAAGTACTATGATCATTACATTGATTCTCTCGATATTTGTAGTCCGTGATTTTTATTTCTTGCAAGAGTTCGTCTGATGGACTTGTGTATATTTTTAATAACCCACATTCAAAGTTATATTGAAAGACAGATTAGATATAAATCAAGCTATGATAAGGAATGTGTTTCTAACTGTGAGGAAATACTGCGCAGTTGAGGAACCCTCTTTTTTTAAAGATATTCTTTCATTTTAATAGATGCAGATTCAACGTCAAACCTTCTTGAGTTACAAACATGATATTTCTGTCACTCTATTCCCATATAAAGAGGAATTAACTTTAAATAACGTGACCCTGTATAAGCCCATGGTAATTAGATGTATTTTTAGCTTAAAGGGATAGAAAAGTCATTGGTGCATTTCAGTTTAAAATAGAATCAGTTTTGCAATAATACTTCCATTAGCAAAAATGCTTCTAATAAAAGTAATTATTGTTTTTCTGCGGCATACGCACATATTTTGTGAACGCTGTGCACCAGTATTCAAACACCATGCCTGTCCAAAAGAGCTGGCAGTGGTGTGTATTGCTTCTGTCATACAAACCAACACTGACTCTCTGCGAATTTGTGATGTTTGAATACTGGCGCACGGCCCTCACAGGATATGTGTGTATGCTGCAGACAAACGGTGGTAACTTTTACTAGAAGCATTTTTGCTGATGGAAGTATATTGCAAAAATGCTTCTATTTCAAATTTAAATGCATAAGAGTTCTATTTGAAAAGAGAGGTAGGCAGGGCAAAAAGAGCTCAAGAAAAAAAGTGTTAGCAATTCAACTGTACATATGCAAGAACTTTATCGTAAAGAAAATGTAAAAAGTATGGTTTCAATAGGTCAAGGCTGTTGAAGTAGAAAAGTAAGTGAAAATCTGCCCTAGAATTTTTTTTCTAATGGATTGGAATGCTGCCGTTAAATTGTCTCAGTAAAAAGTATTGGTAAGGGGGGAACTTCCAGGCGGCGGCCATGACAGGTCGCTAGATTGTTTGCTGCTCCTTCTTATTACCTTAATCTGCTCACTAAATTGACTTTAATGCTCCATCGGGTATCAATCTGTAACAGTCTGTCCCTTTAAGGATCTAATTTCACATCAGCCTCATTTTCGTTTCTACTCCCTTTATAAGCATTGAAGCCTTTTGCTTCATTGCTTGGTATTAGCTGGTTGACTCCTGTCAATACTCAGCCTGTATTTTGCCTGAACGCATTATTTAGCTTTTGCAACATCCTGCCTAATCTTCCTGGCACTGTGTGAGTTACCTCTGCATTTGTTCCTGAGATTCTCCTCGCAGCTACAACGCTGCTTCTCTTCACCTGTCACATCTCCAGCACCGTACTGCATCGGAACTTCCTCTGACGTCACGGGCGGCCGCTCCAACAACTCACAGTGTATCCACGCTGACGCCGTGTTTGATCAACCTGTTCACACCGGACTCTCCTGCTTTACTCCTACTGAGAACAGCTTCAACATCTACCGCACGATATTATTCACAGCCGCATCTCCTGCTCCCTTGTTCCATCAAGTTGGTGAGCCAAAACTCATTACTTATAACTTTATCTATTTTGCTGTATCAATCTCCATTACGATTCCCTGCTTATTTGAATTACATATATGTTTCTGCCATACCTAAACTATGCTTCCAATGAGCAAAGGGATATTAAGGGTAACATTAAGCATATGTTACTCCATTCCTTAGCTCATAATATAAAACTTCTTGTGATCATTACGATTGTTATTCAGACAAACAATGGTACTGATTTAAAGAGACAAACACACAATTTTGTAACTGAAAGTATATTATTGGAGAACAGTGTTTATTTCAATTGCAACATAATAAGAACAAATCGGGTTGTTACAGAAATACCAAGCCAGAAAAAAAGCAGCATAAAGATGGATCCCATGGAACTCTCCAACTATGTAGCTACATTAGATCAAAAGGTAGATCAATTAAACGTTGGTCTTAGAGAGTTGCAGGTGGAAAACCAAACACTTAGAAAAATTATACAAGATACATTGAAGCCCACACACTCTCACATAGAGCCATTTAATGAGCCACCTGTAAGTCCCCCAGAAAAATTTTCTGGTGATCGCAAACAGTTTAGACAATTCCTAAACTCATGTATACTGTTTATCACTTTGAAACCAAAAACCTTCACAACAGATAAAATAAAGGTATTAACTGTCATTTCATACCTTAGAGGAGAACCTAGGGCATGGGCAGATACCCTTTTTGAACGCAATGACCCCCTACTTAATTCCATTGATGATTTTTTTAAAGCTCTTTCCTCCTTGTATGAAGATCCACACAAACAGCTAACAGCTGATAATAAATTAAGGTCTCTCAGACAGCATAAAAGGGCGGTAGAGGATTATATTTCAGAATTTAAAATCTGGCAGCAAGATTCTGGCTGGAATCAGATTTCCCTGAGAAATCAATTCAGGATTGGACTCTCGGAGTCAATCAAAGATGAGTTCGCCAGAATAGATCTGCCAGATGATCTAGAACAATTAATGCAGCTGTCAATAAAAATCGATCACAGGCTTAGGGAAAGAAAGTTAGAAAAATCAAACTATGACACACATACTAAATTAACAGACTCTAGAGTTTCTTCACACACACAAAGAAGTGCTGATGAGCCTATGGACATCGGAGTAATCAGAGGACCATTGACCCCAGAAGAAAAACTGAGACGAAGGGCAAATCATCTATGTCTGTACTGTGGATCAAAGGATCATGAGGTCACAGCTTGCCCAACCCTTAAGAAGCAGAAAAAGGGTAAGCCACAGATACTCAGTTCAGTAACCCCCTCTCCTAATACTGAATTAACTAACTGTTTACTCCCTATCTCATTACAGTGGGATCAACATCTCCTCCACTCTAAAGCAGTCATAGACTCCGGAGCATTTTCCTGTTACATTGATATTGATTATGTAAAATTTAATAAAATCCCCCTTATTGCAAAAAATAAACCTGTAACGGTTCGTCTTATTGATGGAAAACAGTTAGAAACAGGACCAATAACACATCACACAGTACCGATTCTGGTGACCACTCATACATCACATAGAGAATATATTAAATTTGATGTCTTACAGTCTCCGATTTTTCACATAGTTTTAGGATTACAATGGCTACAAACACATCAACCTACAATTAACTGGACAACTAGTACATTTGAGTTTAATTCAGATTATTGCAGAACAACATGTAATCCACATTTACCAGTACTAGCTCTAAGTGAATCAAAACTTCCTATTGAGTATCAGGATCTTAAGCAAGTTTTCAGTAAAATTGAGGCAGAAAATCTGCCTCCTCATCGTCCATATGACTGTCCAATAGATCTCATCCCTGGTTCTGATATACCATTTGGACATATATTTCCTCTCTCAGAACCAGAACTCCAAACTTTAAAGAATTACATAAATGAAAACTTGCGAAAAGGTTTTATTAGACCTTCAACCTCTCCAGCAGGAGCAGGTATATTTTTTGTTCGAAATAAAGACCAAACATTACGTCCAATCGTTGATTATAGACAATTAAATAACCGCACAATTAAAGACAGATACCCATTACCTCTGATCCCTGAACTTATTGAGAGGCTTAGGGGGGCAAAGATCTTTACGAAACTTGATCTAAGAGGCGCCTATAATCTCATCCGAATAAGACCAGGAGATGAGTGGCTTACTGCGTTTCGCACAAGGTATGGACTGTATGAATATACAGTCATGCCTTTTGGGTTATGCAACGCCCCAGCCACATTTCAGAGATTTATAAATGACATATTCAGGGATCTGTTAGACACATCCATGGTAATATATTTAGATGATATTCTAATATATTCAGCTAATTATCAGGACCACATCAAACATGTACGTGCAGTCTTACATAGATTAAAAGCACATAGTCTGTATGCTAAGTTTGAAAAATGTATCTTCCATACACAAAATATTACATTCTTAGGATACAACATAAGCCCAAATGGCATAACAATGGAACCCAATAAAATTCAGGTCATCTTAGATTGGCCTAGACCAAAGAACAAACGCGATATCCAAAAGTTCCTTGGATTTTCAAACTTTTACCGCAAATTTATAAAGAATTTTGCTGGTATAACAAAACCTTTAACAAATCTCACCAAGAATGATATTCCTTTTCACTGGACTGCTGAAACTGAACAAGTTTTTCAGCTCTTAAAAACCAGATTCACTACAGCACCAATTTTAAAATACCCAGATCCTAATTTCCAGTATGTGTTGGAAGTTGATGCTTCCCAATATGCAATTGGAGCCATTCTATCCCAACGATCTTCACCCAAAGATTCTATCCATCCAGTAGCTTACTTTTCAAGGGTATTAACTACCCCTGAATTAAATTATCACGTTGGTGAAAAAGAACTTCTAGCTATGAAGGCTGCCTTGGAGCATTGGAGGCATCTATTAGAGGGTACAACAATTCCTATTCAGATTTATACTGATCATAGGAATTTGCAATATCTAAAAATTCATAAAACCCTCACCTCCAGGCAAGTCCGATGGAGTCTTTTTTTTCTCTAGATTCTCCTACATTATTTCATACCGACCTGCATCTAAAAACTCAAAGGCAGATATACTATCAAGACTACCCGAAAAACCTACCAATTCCAGACATCATGGCACTGTAATTCCTGAAACTTATATACAGAATACCATAGCTATTCTTTATGAACATAACAAAACTCTCCAGAAGGAACAACTCCTAGATAATACATTTCCAAAGGAAAAGTTAGAAAAACGTAACGATGGTCATTACTATTATTCAAACAGACTATATGTACCCCCCTCACAGAGAAATTCTTTACTAGAAAATCTACATGATAATAAACTCTCTGGTCACCCAGGAATTCATAAAACCATTGAATTAGCTAAAAGATCTTACTGGTGGCCAAAGATGCAAAAGGACATAAGAATGTACATACAGAGTTGTGAAACTTGCACAACCTCAAAGATTGAGAAACAAAAACCTATAGGTTACTTACTCTCACTACCAGCTCCAGAAAAACCTTGGACTCACATTGCCACAGATTTTATTGTAGAATTACCAACTTCTGATAACAACAAAACAATTATGGTTGTGGTAGACTTATTCACCAAGATGTCGCATTTTATTCCTTACCATAAATTGCCGACATCTCTGGAAACTGCTAAGTTACTGATTCAACACGTAATAAAATTGCACGGCTTACCCCAATCCATAACTACGGACAGGGGGACGCAATTTACGTCTCGACTCTGGAAGGAACTATGTACTGCATTACAAATTGATAGACGGTTAAGTACTGCATACCACCCACAGTCTAATGGGCAATGTGAAAGAACCAATCAATGGTTAGAAGAATACCTCAGGTGTTATGTCACACAGCATCAGGATGACTGGTCCTCCCTTCTCCCATTGGCAGAATTTGCCCATAATAATTCTTATCATACGTCTATTAAAACTACGCCTTTTTTTGCAAACTATGGGTTGCACCCTACTTTCCATATTAACACTCAAATAGACAGTGTCTGTCCGGTCGTAACTGACACAACCAACACAATTGCAGAAACATTCTCCATTCTTCATGATAACATTAAGTCAGCTCAGACTAGACAACAGAACTACTATAATTTACGTAGACGGCCGTCACCCACTTACTCACCTGGTGATTTGGTGTGGCTATCAACGAAACATTTAAGATTGACAACTCCTACTAGAAAGTTGAACAAATTTTTTATTGGACCATTTCCCATCTTCAAAGTAGTTAATAGGAATGCCGTCACTCTAGATTTACCTCCTCAATACAAAATACACCCAACTTTCCATGTCAGTTTATTGAAACCCTATACTGCTTTGAGGGATTCCATGACACGTACTTCTCAGCAGCCACCACTTGCCCCTGATACTGAATTTGAAGTTCAGAGTATTCTTGACTCACGGATCGTATCGGGCAAGTTGCAATATTTAATACATTGGAAAGGTTATTCATCAGAGGATGATTCATGGGAGCCTTCAGCTAATTTGTCGGCACCCCGACTGGTTTCCCTTTTCCATAGACGACATCCAGATCGTCCACGTCCCTGAACCTCGGGGAGGTTCATTTTTGGGGGGCCCTCTGTAACAGTCTGTCCCTTTAAGGATCTAATTTCACATCAGCCTCATTTTCGTTTCTACTCCCTTTATAAGCATTGAAGCCTTTTGCTTCATTGCTTGGTATTAGCTGGTTGACTCCTGTCAATACTCAGCCTGTATTTTGCCTGAACGCATTATTTAGCTTTTGCTACATCCTGCCTAATCTTCCTGGCACTGTGTGAGTTACCTCTGCATTTGTTCCTGAGATTCTCCTCGCAGCTACAACGCTGCTTCTCTTCACCTGTCACATCTCCAGCACCGTACTGCATCGGAACTTCCTCTGACGTCACGGGCGGCCGCTCCAACAACTCACAGTGTATCCACGCTGACGCCGTGTTTGATCAACCTGTTCACACCGGACTCTCCTGCTTTACTCCTACTGAGAACAGCTTCAACATCTACCGCACGATATTATTCACAGCCGCATCTCCTGCTCCCTTGTTCCATCAAGTTGGTGAGCCAAAACTCATTACTTATAACTTTATCTATTTTGCTGTATCAATCTCCATTACGATTCCCTGCTTATTTGAATTACATATATGTTTCTGCCATACCTAAACTATGCTTCCAATGAGCAAAGGGATATTAAGGGTAACATTAAGCATATGTTACTCCATTCCTTAGCTCATAATATAAAACTTCTTGTGATCATTACGATTGTTATTCAGACAAACAATGGTACTGATTTAAAGAGACAAACACACAATTTTGTAACTGAAAGTATATTATTGGAGAACAGTGTTTATTTCAATTGCAACATAATAAGAACAAATCGGGTTGTTACACAATCGCACCATTTAAGTGCACAGCAGAGAGAGCCCTTTCAAGGGATATCAATATTTTTCAGATCTGGGGCTTCATCTAGTCTACCGGAATATTACACGGGTTGCGGCCTATAATTCAACCCCCCGGCAGGGACCAAGAGTGTACTTGTCGTTACGATACAGTGATATACCGCAAGACACTGTAATAACTTTTCTCTCCCTACCGCAGGAACTATCTCCTATTCAGAAGCAGATTCGTGCAGGAACTTCGTCCCTAAAGTAGTACAACATATCTACATTGGAGCAATGGAAGCTATAGATCGCTGGGAGCATTCCATAACCCAGGCGATACATGCCCATTTCCAAAATCTGGAGAAGGATCTCTGTAAACTACTTCTAGGGGGAGAAACTATGGAGGGTGATCAACTTGAAACCCTGGTTGAGCCAACAAGAGATCATGACGATAGGCTCACTACTGACCCACCCGCTGCTACGGCCTTCCACCCGCTTAATCGGGAAGGCTATGCCGGTGCCTCCACGGGAAACCCACTCCCCACCCTCGATTCCAGACAGGAGCGCTTTGTGGTTTTGGGCGCCTTGACCGGCACTAGGAAGGCGCTGCCTGAGTAATCACAGACTATTTTCAAAATGGAGATGGAAATTTCACTTGTCCCGACAGAGGAGACAGCTTACCTCTGCATCACACACTTGGCAAACAGGGTCTCCAGTAAGAAGCAGAGCAAGCCGCCCAAGGTTGCCACAGCCTGATTCTGATCCACAGCAAGACGCGACTGATTACTTTTACTCTGCTTTGGCCATGACCGGTATAGGGGGCCCCACAGCTGTTTCTCCTTCCTGGGCATGTGTGCAATGTGTGGACGCATCTTACCCGCGAGACTTTGTATGCTGGAAACGGCACCTACCTCACTCAGGGTCCCGACAGGTTGTGGGGTGACAGAAACGAGCAGTTACCCAAGACGCGGGGCTGGGAGCAATGTGGCTGTGTGAACGTTAGAAATCAGTCACTCCAGCTCCGTGATCCATCTCAGTGCTTCTCAAGAAGACCGGTAAGGAATTGGTAACAAGGCCTAATACCCTTAACTTAGAACTGGGACTATGCAGTTTAAAGGACGCTATAGTGAACTCTCATAATAATTTAGAACTACCCTCATTAGAGTCTGTATGAGTGCACTCAGACATGCATAAAGTCTATGGTACTCTTATATTATCACACTTAATCATTGTATTTCTAGTAATTTCAGTAATTTTAAGTATGTTATTTTGTTCACATGCTTTTGGCTTCAGCCAGGCTGCTACGTTCATGGTACCTATGTTAACTAAACCTACTGAGATCTGCAGCGAAGTTATATTTTCATATCAGTTTGACCACTCTGCTACATAATGAATACTGTTTAATACCGAGCCTTTGCTGGCTAATAGACTTTAATAACATAACGTTAGTATAAATTTCAGGGCTAGTTAAGATTAATTGAGAATACAGTTTGTCTTCATATTTGAGTTAGCTGCATAATAACTGTAAGTATAAATGATGTGTGTTGATGTTCATACCCCTTTGCCTCAATCCCAATCCACAGTTTCATTATCTTTTCTGTGAATTTTCTTTTTGTTTTTATAACTGTAAATATTCTGAGACAACGTTATTAGGAACTGCCTACTTAGGGGGTGCAAATGTTTACATACCCATACCTACTGTCATGACCCTTTTAGCATCAAATGGCCACTAACTTTTACCCTATTAGTAGAAGCCCTGTATATCACACACCCATAATGAAAGTTCCTTTGTAATGAGTCGCAATCTAACTGTTTCAGAGCTAACATGCTGCACGTTCTGGCTTCCTAAGACCAAGTGCCCTAATCTAGGTATATTAAAGGGACAGTTCACCCAAAAACTTTCTCCCCTTTAAATTATTCCCAATGATCCTTTTTACCTGCTAGAGTGTATTAAATTGGTTGCAAGTAGCTCCTTTACTCATATTTCAGCATTTGAAATAGCTGATTTAGCTTGTGGTTTCCCAACCTATACTGAAAATTTTGATACTGGCGTATACGCTATTGAATAGCCTAAATAAACACAGCCAGCAGAATAGATTACACCCTCAGTGGGGGGGCATGATAGTTAAGTAATAACATTATCATTTTCCATTGTTCTCTCTATGTATTGAGCTTTGGTGTTCCAGACAAATATAAGATAAGGAAGCAAGTCTGTGTAAATGAAAGCGATAACATAAAGAGATCTGATATTACATGAAGCTCAACCCATTGTAATAGGCTGTGGTTTCAAAGCACAAAACCAGCTACTTCAGATAGACAAATAAACCCGAAAATGCAATTTGTCAAATATTTTATACTCTGCAGTTGGTATAACAAGTCATTTAAAATACATTTATGGAAAAACAATTTTACAGTGTACTGTCCCTTTAGGCTCTTAATAACACAGTCCGGGCCATTCCTTTACCTTAACAAATGTGGTATAGTAAGTTTAAAGGCCACGTCTTATCTCACAGAAAGCTGTGAGTCATATATTATTTCCAGAACAGGCAACATGGGTCTTTAACTTCTATATTGTGTTAAGCCTAATCTCCTTTATATATATTTACATTAGATACTCAGCCCCCGGCTACCCTCCCCCCCCCACCTCGGTAGGGCCCTTACCAGGGTCCCAACTGGGCGAACTATTTTCGCCTCAAAATCTTTTCATTCTAAGGAAATATGTGTCCTCATTGACTTGAATCAATTTGTGTATGTCTTGAACAGTGAGCTGAGTCCATATAATGCTATTCTTTTATGTGTTTAGTGTATGTTAACACTTTCTGAACATGTTGTTTTGAATTTCATGTTTAAACCTATTAGAGCAGGGGTCCTGCGTGACCCCAATTGTTATATTCAACTTTTAAACCAAATAAAAACCTATTTAAAAAAAAAAAAAAAAGTATTGGTAAAGTAAACACAGTGCCAGCCCTTAAAGGGACAGTCTAGGCCAAAATAAACTTTCATGATTCAGATAGAGCATGTAATTTTAAACAATTTTCCAATTTACTTTTATCACCAATTTTGCTTTGTTCTCTTGGTATTCTTAGTTGAAAGCTTAACCTAGGAGGTTCATATGATAATTTCTTAGACCTTGAAGCCCACCTCTTTCAGATTGCATTTTAACAGTTTTTCACGATTAGAGGGTGTTAGTTCACATATTTCATATAGTTAACACTGTGCTTGTGCACGTGAAGTAATCTGGGAGCAGGCACTGATTGGCTAGACAGCAAGTCTGTCAAAAGAACTGAAAAAAGGGGCAGTTTGCAGAGGCTTAGATACAAGATAATCACAGAGGTTAAAAGTGTATTAATATAACTGTGTTGGTTATGCAAAACTGGGAAATGGGTAATAAAGGGATTATCTATCTTTTAAAACAATAAAAATTCTGGTGTAGACTGTCCCTTTAAGAAAAACCATACTGAATGTGCAGAGTTTTGAATAGATTGCAATCAAGTCATATTTAAAATTCTATCAAATCCATGTGTCGCAGTTCTCATGACTCTTTGTGGGCTGAAATAGAACCCATAGTCTGAAAAAGGAGTAAAAGAAATATGTTTAAAATGAAAGAAAAAAAGCATTTCATGTGTACACCAGAATGTCCCTTAAGCTTAGTATTAGATTTGTGTAGTGCTGTGACGCATATCCTTAATGCTTTAATCATATTGATCTTTACCAACCACATCAACGAAAGAGAAAATTGGATTCTTTGTGGGCAGTGACACTATTTACTCAATGACTTATTGTTGATCCACATAGGCAGTGACAAGCTCCCAGTTACATTACTACCTGTCACTCTAGTAATTAACATGCCGTTCTAATTAGTGTGTTTGTATCACTCAGCAATCTAGCTGCTTATTAGGAATCTCTGTGTAATGCAGTCAATTTACTGTTAGCCCTCCCCAAATGCTTTCTAACCCTTGTAAAGTGCTAATCGACTGCCAGCAAATGATCACCTGTTTGGAAACATTAGTGACATGTAGATATTTTGCCACTGGGTTCATATATATCATGGAATTAAATAGGTACTGTATAAAACCTATTGCAAATTATCGGTACAGGTTATTGCTGCAAGGACAGCAGATGTAAAATAGTTTGTTTTTGGCTTAACCCCTTCTTGCCGGTAGCAAGTGTTTAACATCATAGGAATAGATGTATAGATATATATATATAGAAATTTGTATTTACAATAAGAAGTACGTTGTTTTATATGTAAAGAGCATTGGAAAGTAAAATATGATTAAATGCTGTCAGGTTAGCGCACGAGCAATAGGTGTTGGTTTTTTTCTTCTGCACTCTCCGTTGACTTCTAAGGGGAGAAGAAATTACTGTGGTTGCGATGTATGGTTAGCGCCTGTCGGGTTTCGCTCGTGCACAAACTTTTCACTTTCAACTTCTAATCCGCGTGCTACCTAACACACGCAAAAATCCTCCATCTAGCGAAGTATACGCTGGTGCGGGAGCACTAAATATCACTAATGGAAACTAATAACAGTGCGTTTATACAATGTCACTGTCTTTAAATTGTATACAATTATTCTGAAAACATTATTTAATTACAAGGAACTCCATCAAATGCAAGGTTGTTAAACATCAGCATAAGTAATAGGCCTGGCTCAGAGGCCTTATTCCAATACAGTAGGTTTTATTGCTTGAACATTTGTACTCATCTCCTATGATATTGGTCCTTTTCTATGTCATTCCAATCCATTAATAACACTACTCTTAGCAACCCGAGATATGCAATAAAAACAAACGTTTTCCATTTTTATTATATTCAGATTGGCTAACGGCTTAACTGCTCCTTTTTTGTAAGGACCTACGTGCAAGTAAAATATTCTCTATATAAGGAAACATATGCACATGACCTTCAGTATTCAACTGGACAGTCCAGTATTTTAGCAGACTGTCCATTAAAATGTATGCAAAATTATTGGACACTTAAGTGTCCAATATTTTTAAGCCCCCTGAGTGGCCGCTACCTTTTCAATACCACTTTCACTTATTTCTTGGCTATATTTGTGAGGCAAAACTGCACAAGCACTAGCTTTTCTGTGTTGCTGGTAGCAAAGGATGGTTGGAAAATCAGTTTATTATATTACACTGAACATTTTGGTGGTGTTAAAACACTGCTTGGTATGTGTGTTACATATAGCCACTAGGGTAACAATTCTGCACTTTTTGCGCAACTAACAGTCAAGTAAGGATCAAGTCACTGGTATGTATTACCGGCATTTAAATAAGTACATTTCTTGGTTTGCATGTTACTGACAGCCAAGGGGATGCAATCACTGCTTAGTTGTAGGGTCAAGGAAAAAGCTTTAGGGAGGGGCCTTTGTATAACCCCCACCTACCACCTGTGCCAAGTCACCTACAGGTTGGCCAGTATTTTTGTGGAGGACAGCTGGCAACCCTATCTCTGAGCACTAGCAAACTGTAAATGCTAGTCCTTGTGGCGTATGTATGTATGCTCTGCAGGTTTTTTTTCCCAGCAAGTGTTATTTTTTTCTAATGAATGTTAATGCCTGTTATGTTAATGTCTGCAGCTTTGTTTTGCAGTTCGGCTTAGTGCACATTGTACCCGTGATTTAATTTGAAAAACTACTTAGGAGGGGGTGTTTTCCATTACACAATAGCTTTTAAGGGGGTTATAGTGTTTATTGCTTTGTCATATTCTATAATAGAGCAGTCTGATTTTGTATCTAAATCTACCTGAGAAGCTGAGTCCCCTGAACACCTTTCTGTTGCACAGTTATCCCTCAAATCTACCAGGATTACATTCAATAAATCCACTTTGGATATGCTCTGGATAATATCCTCTGCGCTGTGTAATACTTTTAATAACCCCTAGTGTCCCCTTACTATTCACTTTACCAACAATCCCAGGTAAATATTGTATGTGTAGTTCTACAGAAATATAGCCACTATACTGCACTCATAGTAATTCCAGGCTAAATCATTATCAGACACTCAGTTCTTTACCAGAGAGAGAGCTTTAATTAGAATCTGCCCAAATTACAGAAAGGTTACAGAGACCGTTACATAAAGAGGTTTTCAGTCATACTCCCAAACACACAATGGGCTCTATTTAACAAGATCCGTATGGAGCTTGATGGCCCCTGTTTCTGGCGATTCTTCAAACTCGCCAGAAACAGCAATTATGAAGCAGCGGTCACAAAGACAGCTGCTCCATAACCTGTCCGCCTGCTCTGAGCAGGCGGACAGACATCGCCGGAAATCAACCCGATTGAGTATGATCGGGTTGATTGACACCCCCCTGCTGGTGGCCGATTGGCAGCGAGTCTGCAGGGGGCGGCGTTGCACCAGCAGCTCTTGTGAGCTGCTGGTGAAATGCTGAATACGGCAAGTGTATTGCTCGCCGTATTCAGTGTGTGTGTGCACTTACCAAAGCCCTTTCTTTCTTTCTAGAATGACTGTGCGGTTGCATGTGTGTGTTTGTGTATGTGAATGCATGTGTGTGTTTGTGTATGTGAATGCATGTGTGTGTTTGTGTATGTGAATGCATGTATGTGTAGGTAGGGTTGCCACCCGTCCCTTAAAATACAGAACACTTATAAGTTACACATGATGCAAGGTGTGCAGGGAGGAATATGAATAGTGCTGTCCTGAAACACAATACATGTTCCTCCCTGCACACCCTGCAGCATGTGTAACTCATAAGTGTCCAGGAAAACATGGCTAAGGTGGCAACCCTAGTGTAGAGTGTCAGTGTGTGTATACCTACCAACCTTTCATCCCAACTGCCCCCTATCCCTCTCAGCTGTCCTGCTTATATCCTTAGATCTTTATTGGAAAAGGTGAAGTACTTTGCATGTGTAAAGACCTTGTCTCTTTGTTGTTAGTTTTATCTACCTGTGTCAATAATCACATCCTTCCATTGAATGTAGACCTTTATTACACATATACACAGACACAACTATTTATATACATTCTATATCAGTTATATGCATATTTATACCTACACTCCCCCACTTGAATAGGATTCAATTAGAATCATATTCACAATATATGCATATACCTCATAAACAGATATATATACTCACACACCCATGAACAATTCAAGTAATACTTCATGTTTTTTTTTGTTTTTTTTTATTTATTTAATGAGTGTGTGAATATATTGTAAGGTAAACCAAACAGGAGCCTCTGGAAGTCATCCGTAGTTTGTGTTAATTACTCATCCCTTCATTTATCAGTTACCAATAATGCATCAAAACAGCATGAAGTGGTAGAATTTTCTTACAAAGTGGAGGGGGGCATCCTTTGCCAGACATTCAAGATCATCCTGCACCACATATTAAATACATGTTTACCAACCTTATAGAGTCCTATGTTTGACTCAGGTACCACCCATCTGAGGACACACTGCACTCTACTGTTCCCACAGAAATGTAAACTTCCCCGGTCTGCAGACTGCATGGCTCTATCTCTGCATTATGCTCTTCCAACCATAACTGTGTATGTGAAAGTCAACATCATTTTTCAGCATACACACATCGGCCTTAGCTAATGGTTTCTAGCACACAAGAACAGAGCCCATACTACAACACCATTTAGGGAAACATGGGGTTTATTCCAGACATAATTCTGGTCTGTGGCAGTAATTGTTTAAGTACAATAGTACCATGGGGCCTCTGTTTCTCATAGGTTAGTAATCGTATGTGTAGGTACAGGACGCTCCATCTTGACTGGTATATACATCTTTATACCAACACACTCCCCTACAGATCACTTACTAAGGTACAGTTAATAATTACTGCCCTTTCCCCTCATTCATTCATTTCATTTTGGAGGCCAAAATTTGGATAATCTTCTAATAAACATGTTTACTATGCCACCTCTCATAGTATGACACATTATTATTGTTTACTGACCCCATCAGAGCATTCACAGACATATTATTAATCTGTAGTTAGTATGTGAATGCTCTGTCCCATCAGATCAGTTTGATTAGAGTGGTAAATTTCACTCATCCCACATTAAACACAATTTGTAACAAGCCATTTATATCAAGTTGGGGTATCCTATATAATCCCTATTTTAGATTCATTAACCCAAACTGGATCCTCACATATGTATCAGTATCCAGTTCCCTTTTAATATTTCTCTCTAAATTGAGCCCTTGTATTGTATCCTAGAAAAAGTACCTTATCCTAGTATATATATATATTATATATATATATATATATATATATATACAGGGAGTGCAGAATTATTAGGCAAGTTGTATTTTTGAGGATTAATTTTATTATTGAACAACAACCATGTTCTCAATGAACCCAAAAAACTCATTAATTTCAAAGCTGAATAGTTTTGGAAGTAGTTTTTAGTTTGTTTTTAGTTATAGCTATTTTAGGGGGATATCTGTGTGTGCAGGTGACTATTACTGTGCATAATTATTAGGCAACTTAACAAAAACAAATATATACCCATTTCAATTATTTATTTTTACCAGTGAAACCAATTTAACATCTCAACATTCACAAATATACATTTCTGACATTCAAAAACAAAACAAAAACAAATCAGTGACCAATATAGCCACCTTTCTTTGCAAGGACACTCAAAAGCCTGCCATCCATGTATTCTGTCAGTGTTTTGATCTGTTCACCATCAACATTGCGTGCAGCAGCAACCACAGCCTCCCAGACACTGTTCAGAGAGGTGTACTGTTTTCCCTCCTTGTAAATCTCACATTTGATGATGGACCACAGGTTCTCAATGGGGTTCAGATCAGGTGAACAAGGAGGCCATGTCATTAGATTTTCTTCTTTTATACCCTTTCTTGCCAGCCACGCTGTGGAGTACTTGGACGCGTGTGATGGAGCATTGTCCTGCATGAAAATCATGTTTTTCTTGAAGGATGCAGACTTCTTCCTGTACCACTGCTTGAAGAAGGTGTCTTCCAGAAACTGGCAGTAGGACTGGGAGTTGAGCTTGACTCCATCCTCAACCCGAAAAGGCCCCACAAGCTCATCTTTGATGATACCAGCCCAAACCAGTACTCCACCTCCACCTTGCTGGCGTCTGAGTCGGACTAGAGCTCTCTGCCCTTTACCAATCCAGCCACGGGCCCATCCATCTGGCCCATCAAGACTCACTCTCATTTCATCAGTCCATAAAACCTTAGAAAAATCAGTCTTGAGATATTTCTTAGCCCAGTCTTGACGTTTCAGCTTGTGTGTCTTGTTCAGTGGTGGTCGTCTTTCAGCCTTTCTTACCTTGGCCATGTCTCTGAGTATTGCACACCTTGTGCTTTTGGGCACTCCAGTGATGTTGCAGCTCTGAAATATGGCCAAACTGGTGGCAAGTGGCATCTTGGCAGCTGCACGTTTGACTTTTCTCAGTTCATGGGCAGTTATTTTGCGCCTTGGTTTTTCCACACGCTTCTTGCGACCCTGTCGACTATTTTGAATGAAACGCTTGATTGTTCGATGATCACGCTTCAGAAGCTTTGCAATTTTAAGAGTGCTGCATTCCTCTGCAAGATATCTCACTATTATTGACTTTTCTGAGCCTGTCAAGTCCTTCTTTTGACCCATTTTGCCAAAGGAAAGGAAGTTGCCTAATAATTATGCACACCTGATATAGGGTGTTGATGTCATTAGACCACACCCCTTCTCATTACAGAGATGCACATCACCTAATATGCTTAATTGGTAGTAGGCTTTCGAGCCTATACAGCTTGGAGTAAGACAACATTCATAAAGAGGATGATGTGGTCAAAATACTCATTTGCCTAATAATTCTGCACTCCCTGTATATATATATATATATATATATATATATATATATGTGTGTGTGTGTGTGTGTATATATATATATTTAACATTAACAAAGCACAATTATCATGCATTACATACAGTCACATTATCTGTGGGCAGCTCTCCAGGCTACAACTTTGAAGAGAAAAGAAAACCCAAAGAAACATTATTTGCTTTTCTGAAGAAGTCAGATTGCAAAAAGGGAAAACAGTTCATTTTGATTGTATGTGTTTCTTGTTCCTCTCCGTCAGAAGTGAAAATTTAATCTGTTGCATTGTTTATTCTGGTTTTTGGATTCCAGGTGGTTTGAGACTTCCTCTTGCATAACACTAAATAAACGAACAAATGGTCATAAGTTTCTGTATGTTTATAACAACTTGTGCTTTACCTCTAAACCCCTATTATCTCTGTACATATGCTAATAACACCCTTTAGATCTGTACATATGCTAATAACATTCCTCTAACTTAAAGGGACACTGAACCCAATTTTTTTCTTTCATGATTCAGATAGAACATGCAATTTTAAGCAACTTTCTAATTTACTTCTATTATTAATTTTTCTTCGTTCTCTTGGTATCTTTATTTGAAAAAGAAGGCATCTAAGCTAAAGAGCCAGCAAATTTTAGAACCATGGACAGCACTTGTTTATTGGTGCTGTCCAATCAGCAAGGACAACCCAGGTTGTTCATAAAAAATGTGCCGGCATCTAAACTTACATTCTTGCTTTTCAAATAAACATACCAAGAGAATGAAGACAATTTTATAATAGGAGTTAATTAGAAAGTTGCTTAAAATTGCATGCTCTTTCTGAATCACGAAAGAAAAAATTTGGGTTCAGTGTCCCTTTAACTGATCATCTAGAAAGTTAAAGGGACACAAAGCCCTTTTAGGATATGCACCGATCTCAACATGTTTCATGGCACATATATGATATATTATTAACTTTTATACTAAAATACTAACGAGGTAAAGCACAAAATAAAAAAATAAAAAATAATAAGCATAAAAATGAGACTGTCTGATGGCAGTTGGATTCCAGTCCTCATAACTTTGTGGCTATTAATGTTCCTCCTGCAAGACAAAAACTGGACACACATTTATGTCCCCCCCAGGCACATTTCCATTGACCTAAAACAGGATTCAAAGGGTGTGCCTTAACATAAGCCCACAACAAACTCATATTTAAATAATATATTTTATACTTTTTAGACAGAAACAGTTTAAAAAATATATATTTATTTTAAAAATAAAATAAAAAAATCTAAACTACGATCCCCACTAGCCTCTAATTATATCAAAAAACTGGTGATCTGTTACTCCCACTATCTTAAAGTAAATTTACATTCTATTAACAGTTTAAAGGTTTTATGAAGGATATTGTATTGTTTAAAGGTGTGCTTATTGTAAAAAACGCTGAGGTGCCTTCTCCATCTCATTTATGTGACTTATGTTTAGAATTATTAACACAATCAGACCAACCTAATGCTGTTTCCTTAAATATTAACGCACCTTGTGTTTGCTCATTACAGGAGAATACTGACATAGTTTCACATAAAAATGTTTTATTGGGGTTGTGGATTTACTTTCTCAGTGAAAAAAATATGTTTTTTAAATTATTCACTTTACGTTATTACTTGTGGATTCCACATCTTGGGTATTAGTTCCCATGAGTAATGCATTGTGGACTCTCACCACCTTTATGAAAGGAAACATAATTTATGCTTACCTGATAAATTTATTTCTCTCATGGTGGTGAGAGTCCACAAGACCTCAGCCTTATGTTGTTTGGGGGTTAGTTCAAACACATATTTTTTTCCCTGCTCCTTTTATGGACCTTATTCCTTTTTCTTACCTCACTTTGCTTGGCAATACGTTAGACTAAGGTATGTGTGAGGTGGGAGAGGTTTTATTGGGCTCTTGGGGTTTGGGAATCTTTGCTTCCTCTTTGTGGTAGAGAAGAGTAATTCCCAGGAGTAATGGATCGGTGTCTGTCAGCACCATGAAAGAAATACATTTATCAGGTGAGCATAAATTATGTTTTTGCATTCATTTTTATTTTAATATTAATATTTTAAAAACAAAAGTTGTCACAAGATTAAAAGTTACAATATAGTGATTGACAAAATGTGCTTAGTATGCCCATCATGCCAGCATACAAATGGCATTCAGATGGTTTAGCAGTGGTGCGGATGGAAACGGATTGCAATAGGTTCCCATGGAACTCTTGATTGTGGCATCACATTGTAAAGCTCGGTTACTAAGATACTTACACTAATATTGACAATCACTACAGTGCGCGTGTGAATCAAACATTAAAGAAAGATATATCACTACATGCCATTTGTAAATGTTGGGGTTCTGATGTGATTTTTCCTGCAGATTTCTTTAGTTGTACAGGACATCATGTATTTAACACAGATGTACAGAATGCCATTTCGAGGATTTATCAAGCGTCTTGAGATATTGAATTTAAAAGTTTAAAAACTGGCCTTGAAAATATGATCTTGGTTGTGGGAAAGACCAGAAAACATGCTATTACGATCGTGTAGAATTGATAGATTGTGAATGACCTCTCTGTGTCGATAAAGTTTGACACCCGCATCACAAGAGAATTTTATTGAAAGAAAAGCTTTAAGCCTCTTGTATATAAAGTTTCTTGCTTCACAAGGTCAGGGAGTTATAAAAAAGCTATAAACATATTATAAAAAAATATAAAGTTTATAACTAGCACCTTCTCAGACATTATTAGTCATCAGTCTCTTCACCAAAAGGTCATGTATCAGCTAAACATGTTCGTTAACAAAGCAATAATAACACAAATACACTTCATCCTGTTTGAGCACGTAACAAGAGTATATAAAAATATATTCTATAAATCCTTTTGAATTAGTATCTACAAGTACCGCTTTAAAAGTAAGTGTACATTTTAATAATTGATATGTGTGCTTTGAAAAGATGAACAGAGATATTTAAAGACATATTATACTCAAAATGTAATTCTCTATAAAGTGTATAATTATGTAAAATTTAAAAAAAATTTTTTTATACGTATCTATTATTTATTTTGCCTGATTTTGCTGTAAAATACCTGAAACTTCTGCCTGTTCCCACTTCACCCATGAAGCTGAACTGCCTCAGTCATACTTAAAGGGATATATATATATATATATATATATATATATATATATATATATATATATATATATATATATATATTTAGCAATGTTAAAATCTATCATCTTTTGCTGGGTTTTAACAGTACTGTATGTGTAAAGTGTGAACCAGCTCCTTCGCTGCGCCTACATTATTGAACTCACAAGCCCATTCAGGAATTCAATAACATAGGCGCAAGCACTTGTAAACTTCATAAGAGGGCAATCTTGTATGAACATCTTCTATGCAGATTGCATGTTGCAGGGGACAGGTTCACGTGTCACTGATTCAGTACTATTAAAATCCAGTATAAGAAGAAACCATAAGCGCATTAACAAACATTACAAATATTGTTTTTTATACTATTTATTATTAAAAGGGACGATATAGTGATTGATCAATCATATAGTATGCCCATTTTGCTAACATACAAATGGCATTCAGATGGTTTAGCAGTGGTGAGGATGGAAACGGATTGCAGTAGGTTAACCTTACACACGTATATGAGCATTTCCCTTAAACAGTAATTAAAGGGATTAAATGCAAAGAGGCTTCACAATCTTGTAGAAAAAAACATCTAATGATTTTAACTGAAAATAACTATTAACCCCTTGAGTGCTAACGACGGCTCTGAGCCATCACAGAGTTTCCCACTTAGGTGCTAACGACGGCTCAGAGCCGTCGCTAGCACTCTCCCAACTTGAGGGAGATCTGGGGGCTCCCACCTGGTCCTACCCCAGCAATCGGGCCTGTATAGTGACAGGCATCGCCGGGGCTTCACGTTTTGCGTGGTGATATCACATGCAATGACGTGATGACGTCACCGAGCATCTTTATTAACAAAATACAGTAAGTATTGAGAAAGGGGGCATGCTGCTTAGAAGCCTGTATATCAGGCATCTAAGCAGCTACAGACCCTCAAGACCTACCATTGGAAAGGTTATCGGGATGGCGGACAGACTTCGCCGAAAATCAACCCCCTGCTGGTGGCCGATTGGCCGCGAATCTGCAGCGGGCTGCGTTGCAATAGCAGTTCACAAGAACTGCTGGTGCAATGATAAATGCCGACAGCATATGCTGTCGGCATTTATCGATGTGCGGCGGACATGGTTCGCTATAGTGGATTATGTCCATCCGCACAATGATAAATGGACCCCAAAGGGTTAAAGTCTTTGGAGAATTATTGTAGATAAATCATTTGATATGCTTTTCTAAAGGATTATGAACAACCCCATAGTTAAAGTTACTCTTTTGCGAGTGCGATATTTGCGCACCACTTGTAATACCAGCGCACTTTCATAGGCTCTAATGGGAGCTTTGTTATCATGCTGATAGTAACGGTAGAGAGCCTAGTGCAGCGAAGGGAATAAATTGTGCAGCGATGGGCAGCAAATATAAATATATATGAATATATATATTTATGTGTATATACACATATTATCAGATAAATATATATGTATATTAGCATATACATATATTTTTACAGAAATAACACAGTCCCCATAGATCCCAATTTCTAACACCTCACATCCACACACTGTAGTCCCTTAAAACAGCTTAGTGCAGTTGTATTTAATTACAAAAAAATGCTCATATTTTTTTTTTGTTATATAGGAAATATTTTTGGGGCATTTGGGGGACATTTTTTTAAATAACTAGAGGTCTGACCTCTGTTAATTCACTGAGTACAAAGTGCTACCGCAAGCTTGTAATGACTGGTTATTTAACGTGTGTCCGTAAACGGGCGAATTTGCCCATTTACAGGCGCACGTTAAATTCGCGCTCTCCTTGTAATCTAGCCCAATGTGTGTAGCCAAAAATCTCCAACTAGCTCCCAGTAGTGCATTGTTGCTGCTGAGGATATGTATTCATGTTTGTAAGTATGTGCATGTCTGTTCTGTTGTAGAAAGTAGTCTCTCTTTATAGACCACGAGGCATTGCAGAAACCTTGCAGACAGAACAAGGGGTATCCCGGGGACATTGTTTGTTTTTTCCTAACTTCGGCCAAGCATGTGAAAAACCTAATTAATCTATTGTCCCTGTGAAATATGTTTTGTCTGACTATTTCAAATCTAATACGTTTTTTTTCTCCCTGTTGTAATTTGTTTTGTAAGATTTTGAAGGTATTCATGACAGTGGAACTTGTTCTATGTGTGAAGTAGAGAATAGTTGCGAGACAGATAGGGTTGCCAGGTGTCCAGTTTTCAACTGGACAGTGTAGTAATTTAGCAGTCTGTCCAGTAAAATCTATTAAATAAAATAATGGACACTTTAATGTCCAGTATTTTTAAAGTCCCCTAAGTGCAAGCTAAATGACTCCTTGTAGTCAAGAGGGTTAAATTCCTGCCCTGCAAATGTGTTACTGGCATCCAAAGGGATAAAATGACTGCTCAGTTGTGAAAAATACACATGCTGGGATCAACGGTGGTGCCTAAAGTTGAGTTTCTGGGGGAACATTGTGTTATGGAGCACAACCCTCGAGATAGATGCAGGACAACTACAAATCTCTTTGAACCACACAGTTTTCGAGTGACAAAGTTTTCCCTGTGAGATATTAGTAAGGGAATATAGGCAATTGTTTAAGTGGCTGTTGCTAGAATATTTAGACAAACTGTTGTTGTCTTGGGAAATAGCTGTTAATAAATTGATGATGTTTCTATACTTATATGCTGTATTTAAAATGTGCACTGCTCTATATTTACAATATACGGCACATGAGATGATGATTTCATACAGCTTGTGAGAGTTCTGCTTTAGAATCATACAGCATAATGCATACTAAACAGACAGCTTACTGGTAACGTTTTCATCCACTTATACCACATGATGTACTAAGTGCAGATCACAGCTATGTGTCAGAGCTCATCACGGCCCCCTGCACTTACACCCACATCCCTGGTGGCCAAATGGACTGGCATGGTCGGGGAATCTGGGGATGCCGGTGACATCAACACACCCATGTGGAAGTGCCAGGCAGCTGCACAGGACTTGAGAGGGCTGTATGGGGGATAGGTGTTTAACCTCCTTAATCTCCGCTCCCTTAAGTCCTAGAAACCTGCAAGACCCACCGTTTTGAAGACTATAATGTTTAAGCATGTATTTTTTTAAAAAAAATAATGAATTATAAAAATAAACTACACTTAACCGCACTGATGGCAGGCTGGGGGGCTCTAGGCACTTATAACAGGTCATCAAAAGGCCTAAAGACCCCCATGACCCCTTGTTTTAAAGCCCAGAAGCCCCTCTTTAAAATAAAGCCCTTATATAGGTTCTTATAGCCAGGTGACCACTGTGGTTATATTGATCACTTGGCATGTATAAATGCACATTTATTAGAGTAGAGGCTTATGGAATTCCATATATGCGAACTAAGTTATATACATATACCCAAAGGCCCTAATTTATAGGAGGATAGCCCTTTCTTCTTTTGACCTTAGAGTTTAGGGGAGAAAAAAACTACACACACTATTTTTACAACCTTACAATTTTAATAAAAATATACATTTTTAATATTATTATTATTATTCTTTATTTATAAAGTGCCAACAGATTCCGCAGTGCTGCCCATAGGTACAAGGATTAAAAGTACCATGGAGAAACAATACAATAAGAGACAACATTTTACAGACAAATACAGGGGGAATTCAGGGCCCTATTCCCGTGGGAACTTACAATCTAGATCGGTGGGAGGATGGGAAACAGGAGGTGGGGACTGCAAAGGTGAGAATGATATTAATGAGGAGATAGATGAGGGTAACTGTTGGGTAAGTGAAGTTAATGAGTCGGGTGATACGCTTGCCTGAACAAAAAGGTCTTTAGGGAACGTTTAGAGTAGGGGAGGTTAGGGGAAAGTCTGACAGTTCTAGGAAGTGCGTTCCAGAGGGTTGCAGCCGCACGAGAAAAGTCCTGTAGTCTAATACATTTTGTTGTAGAGTCCCAATGTAATCAGCATCTAAAAACTCCAAAACAGCTCAGCATAGGGGTGAAAATGGCCCAGGAGTTAAAAGGTTAAACAAACCAGTCTCTGAATTACAACTATTATATATGTTCCTTTAGAATGCAATACCTGTTAATACAAGACAATAAAATAAAAAAAGCAACAGCTACCTCTCTATAACACCCTTTTATCTCTGTGACATTTAGAAGACAGATAAAGAGAGTATAAGTCAATTTTTTAATCGTCATTTTGTAGATGGAGCAACAAGCTCACTGCACCTATATATTTTATGTCCTTCCTACTGTCATCATATAATGAATGGGACAGACTCAAAAATCCATACATATCATCTTCCATTGATGCCCTTGTAGGTCACACGAGCTGAAATAAAGCATAGGTTCTTGTATGCATTTCAGTTGCACTCTTTAGAAGTAATGCATCATTGTCACATATACCAGACCAACCTGTCTATAAATCTATTGAACTCACTATTTAACTCAATTAAAATGTAAAGATGAAAGTTAAAATTATTGGATATTGGTGTTTTTCCAACCGTCTACTGTCACATGTTTATTGAATGCAAAAATAAATGCAGTGGGATGTTCGTGATAGAGATTTCCTCGGGTCTTGTTCGTTTGCCTAAGTCAAATATCATGGTTTGTATCCTCACTGATATCTCTAGGGGTCATTTAAACCTGAGGAACTTATATAATAACAATGCAAATTCAAAATGACAGAAACTGCAGGTAAAAACTATGGAAAGCAGCTTATGGTTCTGTGTTAAAGGGATATGAACCCCAAAAATGTTCTTTTGTGATTCAGACAGAGCAGATTTAAAAAAAAAGATTCCAATTTACTTCTATTATCAAATCTGCTTAGTTCCCATGATATTCTGTGTTGAAGAGATACCTAGGTAGGCATCTGGAGCACTTCATGGCAGGAAATAGTGCTGCTATATAGTGCTCTTGTAAGTGGATATAATTCTTGAAAATCTGCTGCCACATAGTGCTCTAAAAATGGGCCGGCTCCTAAGCATACGTCACTGCTTTTCAACCAAAAATACCAAGAAAACAAAGAAAAATTAAAAATAGAAGTAATGTAGAAAGTTGTTTAAAATCACATACTCTATCTGAATCAGGATAGAAAAATGTTGGGTTTAATATCCCTTTAAACAAGACAAATGTGTGAAGTATTTCACTGCATCAGTCTTCCCCATAAACCTTTGCATTCTTCTCTACATGGGAAGCAAGTAATGTTGTTGTTTGATATTTGTGCATGGAGTAATTTGTAATTTAAAGGGACAGTCTATTAAACAATAAACCTTCATGATTCAGATAGGGCATGTCATTTTAAACAACTTTCCGATTACTGTTATCATAATTTCTACTTTGTTCTCTTGGTATTCTTTGTTGAAACTAAACCTATTTAGGCTCATATGCTAATTCCTTAGCCCTTGAAGGCCGCCTCTTATCTGAATGCATTTTGACATTTTTTCACAACTAGAGGGCGTTAGTTCATGTGTGCCATATAGATAACATTGTGCTCATGCCCAGGAAGTTACCTAGGAGTCAGCACTAATTGGCTAAAAGTCTGCAGAGGCTTATTTATAAGGTAATCACCAAAGTAAAAAGTATATTTATATAACCATGTTGGCAGTGCAAAACTGGGTATTGGGTAATAAAGGTATTATCTATCTTTTTAACCCCTTAAGGACCACAGCACTTTTCCATTTTCTGACCGTTTGGGACCAAGGCTATTTTTACATTTTTGCAGTGTTTGTGTTTTTTTTTTCTCGCCATTAACCTTTTTAACGCCGTTATGCCGTTCTATTCCGTCATATTTACACTGGGCTTTAAAGCCGTTATGACGGAATAGAACGTCATAACAAACGGCTGTCCTGAAGCCTTCTGTGCTTCAAGGACTTGATCGCGGTCTGGAGGGCGTTCCTAGGGTTGTAGGGACGCCCCCCAGATGCGATCCAATAATTGAAATCTTGCGATCGTATGCACAATCGCGTAGTTTCAATTTGTCTACATCGGAACAGGTGTTCCGATGTAGACACTTTAACCCTGTCACGAAAGGGTTAAATGGACTTTCTAAAGATACCATTATTTTCATCATATCTTATAATTTACCATAATTTTTTTTAATAAAATATGAGGAAAAAATGGAAAAAACACACTTTTTCTAACTTTGACCCCCAAAATCTGTTACACATCTACAACCACCAAAAAACACCCATGCTAAATAGTTTCTAAATTTTGTCCTGAGTTTATAAATACCCAATGTTTACATGTTCTTTGCTTTTTTGCAAGTTAGCTTGTGCAATTATGGCACAGACAGTTGTAAAAGCTTTTCTGAGATCCCCTTTGTTCAGAAATAGCAGACATATATGGCTTTGGCATTGCTTGGTCGCTAAATGCTGCTGCGCACCACACGTGTATTATGCCCAGCAGTGAATGGGTTAATTAGGGAGCTTGTAGGGTTAATTTTGGTAGTAGACAAGCCAAAGTATTGATCTAGGCCCATTTTGGTATATTTCATGCCACCATTTCACCGCCAAATGCGATCAAATAAAAAAATTGTTCACTTTTCACAAACTTTTTCAAAAATTTTAGGTTTCACACTGAAATTATTTACAAACAACTTGTGCAGTTATGGCACACATGGTTGTAAAAGCTTCTCTGGGATCCCCTTTGTTCATAAATAGCAGACATATATGGCTTTGGCGTTGCTTTTTGGTAATTAGAAAGTCGCTAAATGCCGCTGCGCATCACACGTGTATTATGTCTAGCAGTGAAGGGGTTAATTAGGTAGTTTGTAGGGAGCTTGCAGGGTTAATTTTAGCTTTAGTGTAGAGATCAGCCTCCCACCTGACACATTCCACCGCCTGATCCCTCCCAAACAGCTCCCTTCCCTCCCCCAACCCACAATTGTCCCCGCCATCTTAAGTACTGGCAGAAAGTGTCCACCATAGCTCCCAACCTCCCTGATCCCTCCCTCCAAACAGCTCTCTAACCCTCCCCCTCTACCTTAATGTGCGCCATCTTGGGTACTGGCAGCTGTCTGCCAGTACCCAGTTTGACATAAAACATGGTATTTAAAAAAAACAAAAAAAACCCGTTTTATTATAAAATTACTAAATATTTTCTGTAGTGTAGCTGCCCCCCCCCTCATTATCAAACCCCCCAGCCCCTCCCAGATCCCTTAACTGAACATTCCCACCCTCCCCAGTCGTCTCTACCACCTAAGCAATATGTGTTATTGTGCCAGTTCCCACCCGTGCATGCCCTCGTGCACGCCTGTGCACGCCCCTGCACACGATCCTGCCCCCTCCGACACACTTCCTGCACTGATGGCCGCCCACCCGCCTCCCTGCATCAGCTCCCACCAACGATCACGGCCATCGATGGCTGATGCAGAGAGGGCCACAGAGTGTCTCTCTCTGCATCGGACTGCTAGAAAGTGTTATTGCAGGATGCCTCAATATCGAGGCATCACTGCAATAACATGAAAGCGTCTGGAAGCGATCAGGATCGCTTCCACTGCTTTCAAAGACCAACGACGTACGGGGTATTTCCTCGGTCGTTAACTGCATTTTTTTGCAGGACGTACCCCATACGTTGTTGGTTGTTAAGGGGTTAAACTATAAAAATTATGGTGTAGACTGTCCCTTTAACAAAAATCTAGTCACCCACTATTTCCTATGGGAACATCTTCAGAGCAGCTGGACAGCAGTACATATACTGTGTCACAATAATATTCTGGGCTGGCGTTGTCTGACAGCATAATGTTGACTTGGTGAGGTTCACAAGTATAATCTTGACTTGGCACTTTCAATTCATCTCTCGCATCTGTCCTCTTAGTGAATCTAGGTCTCGGGATGGAAACAAATATATAAAGGCTGGAAAGAGAGTTATACAAAAGGCAAAAGTCATAGAGTAAAAAAAACCTGTGAACGAGAAATACAGAGGAGAGAGCAGTGTGCAGAGATGCAAAATAAGTATTCACTGCCACATAGTCTGGCATTTCTTTTTGGACTGTTGGATCTGGAGGAGCAAGTGCTTTCCAGGCATATTTAGAATTTGTTTTTCATACTTTCCTAAGCTCTCTCTTCTTGATTTTTGTATAAACACATCATAAAATATGTTTTGCTTCCAAGTTACAAATCCCTTTGAAACGAGAGCAGCATTGAACTGTAACGGCGCTGGTGCATCTGCCGGATCAGGCTACAAAGCTCAGGTTCTGGAAGATAAGGGAAGGCGTCCGCATGATATTTAACATGAAACATAATGCAGAGGGAGGGAGCAGTGGCTCATGGAAAAATAATAGTACACAAGTGAGATAAGAAGTGAGGCGAGCTGTGAATGCACAGAATGAAAAGGAGTCATGACGCGCGCCAGACACAGAAGACATGACAGAGAGAGATAACGGAGGAGGAAAACCAGAATGAAGAAATTTAGATTATTTTCAATAGCTAATGTCATGTTTCAAAAGCAACGTCCTTTACTTCATTGGGAGGGACTGTAGATGTGATTTAAAAGGTACATTACATTCAACACATTTCTATTTAAAAAAACACAAACCAAGAAAGATGCTACCAATGGTCCCAGCTGGGACTGAAGCTCACTGGCTGAAAAATCCCTGTCGCTTACTTGGTGGATAATGACAAACCCGCGTAAATAAGAAATAAAAATGTTTTTGTCTTTTTTAGTACAGGAACATCCATTTTTCACACATACGTAGCATGTTTAAAACAAACAAAAAACACCTCATTTAGATGCAATCAATAATGAAAACAAATGGTAAAGTTGTTAGTGCCTTATTTCATTATTTAGAAAATAACACTGAGCATCCCTTATCTCTCTGTTGTGACTAGAAGACACACCTGGGGCACATTTATCAAGCTCCGTATGGAACTTGATGCCCCTTGTTTCCGGCGAGCCGGGAACAGAAGTTATGGAGCAACCTTCTAAAGACCGCTGCTCCATAACCTGTCCACCTGCTCTGAGGCCACGGACAGAAATCAACCTGATCGAATACGATCGGGTTGATTGACACCCCCTGCTAGTGACTGATTGGCCGCGAATCTGCAGGGGGCGGCATTGCACCAGCAGTTCACAAGAACTGCTGGTGCAATGATAAATGCCGACACCGTATGCTGTCTGCATTTATTGATGTGCGGCGGACATGATACGTTACTTTGTATCATGTCCGCTCATACATTGTTAAATATGCCCCCTAATGGAAGTCTTGGATAAACTGTCAGACCTTGTCCTGCCTGTACACAGTGCAGGAAAAAACAGAACTAAGAATGTGCGCAAGGACGATTTGTCCTAACATGATACCAGGAGATTTCCCAGTGGGCTGCAGCAGCTGGGACTGGGAAGCCACAATTTAAAGGGGTAATTAATGGATGCAATTGGGCTGTAGGGTGCCTATATAACCACAATTTGGCACTTTTTTAATATAAACTAATATAATATAATTCTGGAAAAAAAATGGAGGGAGGAGTATCCTAGTCATCACCTTTGAGAAAAATGTGGTGTGCACATTTTACTGACTCAAGGAAAATAGGGCTGGACTCCAAATTTTCCAGGGCTGCCTTTAATTCCCAGTCTGGCCCTGAATGTGTGCAATAGTTTTCGTGGCTCCAGGAAAAAGTGGAACTAAAAATGTGAAAATTGGGGACTTCTTGTGGGCGGTTCCAACAAGGTGGCCACAACTCAGTAGAGCCGTCTGGACAGGAGAACAGCAGACAGATGGTAATCTGCAATTCTACCTAACTCTGCCCCTGTGCCACTGGATAATTTTAGGAAATATAATATTTGTGCATTTAATACCCACAAATTGTATGTGGCCCTTACGCCTTCTAAAATATTGAACTGTAGCCTCCATGTGTTAGGAAGCTGTGTTAGACTACAGAGCAAAATGCAGTAAAAGACTAGGTCTCCCATTAATACCCTCTGCATCCTTGACATTTGGCTATGTGGTTTACTATATGCACCCTTAAATTGTGTTATTTCGAGACCCCCCCGTCTGTCTAATTGTAGAAGGAAGAAGGTATAATTCAATACACATGTAAGCCTAAAAATAGGAGAGTGCAGAACCCATCTATGTACATGGAGTAATAGACAAGAAAGGTGTGCGTGTATGTATTAGTGTGTGTGTGTATGTATAAGTGTGTGTGTGTGTATGTATTAGTGTGTGTGTGTGTGTATGTATTAGTGTGTGTGTGTGTTTATGTGTATTAGTGTGTGTGTATGTGTATTAGTGTGTGTGTGTATGTATTAGTGTGTGTGTATGTATTAGTGTGTGTGTATGTATTAGTGTGTGTGTGTGTGTGTATGTATTAGTGTGCGTGTGTATGTATTAGTGTGTGTGTGTATGTATTAGTGTGTGTGTGTATGTATTAGTGTGTGTGTGTGTGTATGTATTAGTGTGTGTGTATGTATTAGTGTGTGTGTGTGTATGTATTAGTGTGTGTGTGTATGTATTAGTGTGTGTGTGTGTATATGTATTAGTGTGTGTGTGTATATGTATTAGTGTGTGTGTGTATATGTATTAGTGTGTGTGTATATGTATTAGTGTGTGTGTGTATGTATTAGTGTGTGTGTGTGTGTGTATGTATTAGTGTGTGTGTGTGTGTGTATGTATTAGTGTGTGTGTGTGTGTGTGTGTGTGCTTATGTGTATTAGTGTGTGTGTATGTGTATTAGTGTGTGTGTGTATGTATTAGTGTGTGTGTATGTATTAGTGTGTGTGTATGTATTAGTGTGTGTGTATGTATTAGTGTGTGTGTGTGTGTGTATGTATTAGTGTGCGTGTGTATGTATTAGTGTGCGTGTGTATGTATTAGTGTGTGTGTGTGTGTGTGTGTATTTATTAGTATGTGTGTGTGTGTGTATGTATTAGTGTGTGTATGTATTAGTGTGTGTGTGTATGTATTAGTGTGTGTGTGTATATGTATTAGTGTGTGTGTGTATATGTATTAGTGTGTGTGTATATGTATTAGTGTGTGTGTGTGTATGTATTAGTGTGTGTGTGTGTATGTATTAGTGTGTGTGTGTATATGTATTAGTGTGTGTGTATATGTATTAGTGTGTGTGTGTGTATGTATAAGTGTGTGTGTGTGTATGTATTAGTGTGTGTGTGTATATGTATTAGTGTGTGTGTGTATATGTATTAGTGTGTGTGTATATGTATTAGTGTGTGTGTGTGTATGTATAAGTGTGTGTGTGTGTATGTATTAGTGTGTGTGTGTATATGTATTAGTGTGTGTGTGTATATGTATTAGTGTGTGTGTATATGTATTAGTGTGTGTGTGTGTATGTATTAGTGTGTGTGTGTGTATGTATTAGTGTGTGTGTGTATATGTATTAGTGTGTGTGTGTATATGTATTAGTGTGTGTGTATATGTATTAGTGTGTGTGTGTGTATGTATTAGTGTGTGTGTATATGTATTAGTGTGTGTGTATATGTATTAGTGTGTGTGTATATGTATTAGTGTGTGTGTATATGTATTAGTGTGTGTGTATATGTATTAGTGTGTGTGTATATGTATTAGTGTGTGTGTATATGTATTAGTGTGTGTGTGTGTATGTATAAGTGTGTGTGTGTGTATGTATTAGTGTGTGTGTGTATATGTATTAGTGTGTGTGTGTATATGTATTAGTGTGTGTGTATATGTATTAGTGTGTGTGTGTGTATGTATAAGTGTGTGTGTGTGTATGTATTAGTGTGTGTGTGTATATGTATTAGTGTGTGTGTGTATATGTATTAGTGTGTGTGTATATGTATTAGTGTGTGTGTGTGTATGTATTAGTGTGTGTGTGTGTATGTATTAGTGTGTGTGTGTGTGTATGTATTAGTGTGTGTGTGTGTATGTATTAGTGTGTGTGTGTAAAAGTGTGGTGTTGTGGTATGTGTGTGTATGTATATGTGTATATATATATATATATATATATATATATATATATATATATATATATAATGAAAATAAATCAATGATTTACTAGTTAGAGGAGAACAGTTAACCTACTCTATATTATGGCAAAAAGCCCAGTTTCGTATTAGTGGGGATCTCTAGACCCAAAATTACTGTTGGATGTATAAATGTAGTTGTAAAATATTTAATTTGAGTATTTGCTTTCATCTATCCTAATACATTTAGAAACCCCTGGATTAAAAGTCCTTTGTCTCATTCCAGTCTTATTGTTTGTAGTTATTTGAGTAATTTGCCTTGAAGCACCTATTACTGGTTAGATGATTATATTCATTTTTAGTGAATGTTTTTGTCCGGCACACTCTCCTTGACAATACACCTCTGAAATGGGTAGCTAATGTCACTAATATGTCTCACATTATGGCCATTAGAACATATATAAACGAGAATGTCTGAATATATTCTTGTGACTTAGTGTTATAGAATTGTGTCAAATACATCTCAAATTTTGTAAAAAAGAAAAACCAAGTCAAACAAGATGTTTGTTTTTATTCACTGGGGACTATCAATTTGTAGTTTTCATTCACTGGGGACTATCAATTTGTAGTTTTCATTCACTGGGGACTATCAATTTGTAGTTTTCATTCACTGGGGACTATCAATTTGTAGTTTTCATTCACTGGGGACTATCAATTTGTAGTTTTCATTCACTGGGGACTATCAATTTGTAGTTTTCATTCACTGGGGACTATCAATTTTGTAGTTTTCATTCACTGGGACTATCTATTTGTAGTTTTCATTCACTGGGACTATCTATTTGTAGTTTTCATTCACTGGGGACTATCAATTTGTAGTTTTCATTCACTGGGACTATCTATTTGTAGTTTTCATTCACTGGGGACTATCAATTTGTAGTTTTCATTCACTGGGGACTATCAATTTGTAGTTTTCATTCACTGGGGACTATCAATTTGTAGTTTTCATTCACTGGGGACTATCAATTTGTAGTTTTCATTCACTGGGACTATCTATTTGTAGTTTTCATTCACTGGGGACTATCAATTTGTAGTTTTCATTCACTGGGGACTATCAATTTTGTAGTTTTCATTCACTGGGGACTATCAATTTTGTAGTTTTTATTCACTGGGGACTATCAATTTTGTAGTTTTCATTCACTGGGGACTATCTATTTTGTAGCTTGTGCCTTTAATTTAGTGATTTGAATACAGATGAGAAGTACTTAGTTTATAATTATACTCCAGTCTTAGGCTGTTCTAAAATTCCTTTATGCACAAAATAAAATGTGTCTGCAATAAAATTATTGAAGTGAGTCTGAACGCTTTATCACATGATATGTTCATTCCACTTTTGTAACTGAGCTTCCAATTAAATACACAAACATTATAAGCATTACAATGAAATCTGTATCTCTTGTTTACATACTGTAACTGTACTAATATATAAATTTCCAAATCAATTTGCATAATATAAATGTTTTGTTAATGGTGTTTATTTGTTATGTATTAATTATTAACATATGTATTTCTTTCTGGAATAGATACTGCCAAAGCACTGCAAAAATCCAAACTATTGTGTTCTGCGTGACATAGAAATATTGAAACCCTCATGCTGACAATAAATACTGGTAGTTAAAGAGATACTAAACCCATTTTTTTTTAGAGCATGCAATTTTAAGCAACTTTCTAATTTACTCATATTATCAATCTTTCAATCTTTCTTCGTTCTTTTGCAACCTTTATATGAAAAATCAGGAATATAAGCTAAGCAGGCGGCCTATTTTTTGTTCAGTGCCCTGGATAGAGCTTGCTGATTGGTGGCTACATTTAGCCACCAATCCGCAAGCGCAACCCAGGTGATGAACCGAAAATGGGACAGCTCCTAAGTTTACATTATTGCTGTTTAAATAAAGAAAGCAAGAGAATAAAGAAAAATTGATAATATTAGTAAATTAGAAAGTTGCTTAAAATTGCATGCTCTATCTGAATCATGAGAGAAAAAAAATTGGGTTCAGTGTCCCTTTAATGATGCTTTCATGCTAACAATAAATGCTTGTAGTTAATGATACTTTCATGTTTTTATACAGTATTATAGAGTAGTTAAATGGTAACTAAACCAATTTTTTTTATCTTTCATGATTCAGATAGAGCATGCAATTTTAAGCAACTTTCTAATTTACTCCTATTATCAATTTTTTTTCTTTCTCTTTCTATTTTTATTGAAACTGCAGGAATGTAAAGCTTAGGAGCCTGCCCACTTTAGGTTCAGTACCCTGGATAGTGCTTGCTTATTGATGGCAACATTTAGCAAACCAATAAACAAGCATAAAAGCCTGCTCTATCTGAATCGTTAAATAAAAAAATTGTGTTTAGTATCTCTTTAAGATCATGCAAAGTGAATGAGGTTAGGGATACCAGCTTCCTCCATGACATTGCTGTAGATGGCTCTTATTCCTGATAGTTTTTACTTACTCTTTAGAGTCTGGGTAGGTAACAGGTTGGATAATTATCCAGAGAAGTGTTGGGGCAGTGGATATTATTATAAGCAATCCTATATTATAAAAGGCCAAGTGTGTTTGTCCGAAGCTGTCATGCGCAGTGGAGACTGCGCGCGCGGACAAACACACCTGGCCTTTCCGACTGACCTGGCATCTGGCGTCAGAGTCAGTGTGTGGTGGAGTGGGCGTGACCGGCGGGTGCGTCATGGGCGTGGCTGACGGTTGTGTCGTGGGCGTGGCCGGCGGGTGCGTTGTGGGCGTGGCCGGCAGGTGCGTCGTGGGCGGGGTCAACTGCCGAAACAGAGCAGAAGATGGGGGAGAGAGAGAGAGACGGGGGATTAAAAGAGGGGGAGAGAGAGACAGCACAAAAGAGAGAGGAGAGACAGAGACAGCACAAAAGAGATAGGAGAGACAGAGACAGCACAAAAGAGAGAGGAGAGACAGAGACAGCACAAACGAGAGGGGTGAGACAGAGATAGCACAAAAGAGAGAGGAGAGACAGAGACAGCACAAATGAGAGAAGAGAGACAGCACAAAAGAGAGAGGAGAGACAGAGACAGCACAAACGAGAGGGGAGAGACAGAGACAGCACAAAAGAGAGAGGAGAGACAAAGACAGCACAAAAGAGAGAGGAGAGACAGAGACAGCACAAAAGAGAGGAGAGACAGAGACAGCACAAAAGAGAGAGAAGAGACAGCACAAAAGAGAGAGGAGAGGCAGCACAAAAGAGAGAGGCGAGACAGAGACAGCACAAAAGAGAGAGGAGAGACAGAGACAACACAAAAGAGAGAGGAGAGACAGAGACAGCACAAAAGAGAGGGGAGAAAGAGAGCAAAAGAGAGGGGGGATAGAGAGCGAGCAAGGGGTGGGAGAGAGAGCGCAAAAGAGAGGGGGAGAGAGCACAAAAGAGAGGGGGGAGAGTGCAAAAGAGAGGGGGAGAGAGAGCGCGAAAGAGAGGGGAGAGAGAGAGCGCAAAAGAGAGGGGGGAGAGAGAGCGCAAAAGAGAGGAGAGAGAGAGAGAGCGCGAAAGAGAGGGGAGTGAGAGAGTGCAAAAGAGAGGGGGGAGAGAGCGCAAAAGAGAGGGGGAGAGAGAGCACACAAGAGAGGGGGAGAGAGAGCGCAAAAGGGGGGGAGAGAGAGAGCGCAAAAGAGAGGGGGAGAGAGAGAGAGCGCAAAAGAGGAGTCGCAATTGCACCCCCTGTAGTTTCGTCCCTGCCAGACACTATTAACTGAATGGTTTGTTGTCTTCCAGGTTCTGTGATTTAGAATCTTTTGGGTCAGGTAGACTAAAAGCTGAGAGGTTCATGGAATGAACCAGCAGCCTTGGTGTCAGTAACAAGGTTATTAGGCAATACACTGTCCTAAAAGATGAGTTCAGGGAGTTAGGGAAAATGCTAACTTCAAAGGCCCACCAGGATAGTATGTATCAAAGTATTACTAAGTTAAACCAGGGAGACAGAAGACATAAATGTCTTAGAGATATAAATGCATAGCTAAAATAATGGTGTAGGTAAGAGGGTTTTCTATCTGGAATGGATCAACCACGGAAGGAAGATTCTCCATGACAACTCTTTGGCACACTTACACTCTATCAACCTATCTAAACATGACTGATAGAGGCCTATTTATCAAATGTCTGTCGGACCTGATCCGACAGTGCGGATCAGGTCCGACAGACATCGCTGAATGCAGAGAGCAATACGCTCTCCGTATTCAGCATTGCACCAGCAGCTCACAAGAGCTGCTTGTGCAACGTCGCCCCCTGCAGACTCGCGGCTGCCAGCAGGGGGGTGTCAATCAAACCCGATGGTACTCGATCAGGTTGAATTCCAGTCCGCCTCATCAGAGCAGGCGGACAGGGTTTATGGAGCAGCGGTCTTTAGACCGCTGCTTCATAACTGGTGTTTCTGGCGAGTCTGAAGACTCGCCAGAAACACGGCCCTTCAAGCTCCATTCGGAGCTTGATAAATGGGCCTTATAGTGTTTGTCAAATAGACTGCTCACCGCAAACATGGCTCTGACTTACACATTATATGCAGCTGATATCATCAATAACATAAACTAATCAATACTGTGTACATATGTGTGTCACTGTAATTAAGTGGAAGGGCCTTAAAGGTATAGAAACATTTTTGCAGTATTCTTCCATTATCAAGATTGCTTTTAGTAAAAGTTATTATGATTTCAGCAACATATGTGCATAGGCTGTGTGGGCACGTGCACTAATATTTAAGCTCAGAGGCTTTGCAGTAATGTGTATTATGTCAGTGAAGACTTCATTTATGTCATACAAGCCACAGTTGACTCTCAAGTGTGGTATTTGAATGCTGGCGCACGGTGAACTCACAGCATATGTGTGTATGCCCCAGAAAAACAGTGATAACTTTACTAAAAGCATTTTTGATGGTAGAAGTATATTGCAAACATGCTTCTATTTAAATGTTAAATGTACCCATGCACATTTCAAATTTGACCTTTTTATCAATTTATATTATTATATGATAATTCATTGGTGTCAGTGGGATCTATATATATATATATATATATATATATATATATATATACACAGTTTACACATTGGTGTCCAGTGACCGCCCTAAATATATACATTGGTGTCAGTGGCCGTAATTATGTCATTGGTGTCAGTGGGCTTACTTACCTGTGAGCCGATGCTTCATGCTCTGCACGCCGCCCGCCGCTTCTACCCCGTCACAGTGCGCCCGCCCGCCGCTACATGCTCGCAGTGCGCAAACTGACATGCGCAGTGGCACTCTGACAGGCCCGTCCAAAATTTAAGAGATGTGTAAAGGCGGGCCTGTCAGAGTGAGTGTCTGGAGGCAATGTCGGGTCGCGGCCCACCAGCAGGGCCGTCGCGGCCCTGTAGTGGGCCACAGCCCGGCTGTTGAGAAACACTGATCTAAAAGATCTCCTAGCCAATAGATATAATTACAAACAATGTCACCAAGCGAGGTTGGCGCTAAAAAAAGCTATTCATCCCCAAAGCAAATGTATTGTATCATTTATTTACATTCATATAATAAGTGGTTATATAAGAACGATGATAATTGAATAAAAAGGTGATTTATTAAAATGCATCCGTTTACACTTTATAAGTACATGTTGCTTATTTCACAATATAGGTACATAGATAAAACGTATGATATACATACACAAATAGATTTGTACAAATAAGTTATTTTAAATGTCTCTCCTTGATATAGTGGCCCTTTCCTCCTTTAGGGGTTGATACAAAAGTGGATTCCTTTAAACTTAGCAGTCTAGATATACAGTGTATCAATGTTCTGTTTTTACTTACTGTGTATCCTCATAAGTCCGTTGGTATTACCTCACACGGTTTTTATCATGTGATTAATTTTGACCAATCAGAAATCTTTCTGTTCTTCCAATGCGATTAGCATATACAGGTTTAAATCCCTTTTCTTCTGTTATGTGTGATCAGTCCACGGGTCATCATTACTTCTGGGATATAACTCCTCCCCAACAGGAAATGCAAGAGGATTCACCCAGCAGAGCTGCATATAGCTCCTCCCCTCTACGTCAGTCCCAGTCATTCTCTTGCACCCAACGACTAGATAGGATGTGTGAGAGGACTATGGTGATTATACTTAGTTTTTATGACTTCAATCAAAAGTTTGTTATTTTACAATAGCACCGGAGCGTGTTATTACTTCTCTGGCAGAGTTTGAGGAAGAATCTACCAGAGTTTTTTACTATGATTTTAACCGGAGTAGTTAAGATCATATTGCTGTTCTCGGCCATCTGAGGGAGGTAAAAGCTTCAGATCAGGGGACAGCGGGCAGATGAATCTGCATTGAGGTATGTAGCAGTTTTTATTTTCTGAATGGAATTGATGAGAAAATCCTGCCATACCGTTATAATGACATGTATGTATACACTTCAGTATTCTGGGGATGGTATTTCACCGGAACTACTCTGTTAAAAGTCACTAATCCTTTTAATAAGTATTTATCATGTTAAACGTTTTTGCTGGAATGTAGAATCGTTTACATTTCTGAGGTACTGAGTGAATAAATATTTGGGCATTATTTTCCACTTGGCAGTTGTTTGGTTTTAATTGTGACAGTTTCGTTTCTCTTCACTGCTGTGTGTGAGGGGGAGGGGCCGTTTTTGGCGCTCTTTGCTACGCATCAAAAAATTCCAGTCAGTTACTCTTATATTTCCTGCATGATCCGGTTCATCTCTGACAGATCTCAGGGGTCTTCAAACTTCTTTGGAGGGAGGTAGATTCTCTCAGCAGAGCTGTGAGAATTTTATATTGACTGTGAATAAAAACGTTGCTCTGTAATTTTTATGTCAAATTTAATTATTGTTATTTTACTAATGGGAACAAACCTTTGCTAAAAGTTGTGTTGTTTTAAAGTTTGATGCTATAACTGTTTTTCAGTTCATTGTTTCAACTGTCATTTAATCGTTCAGTACCTCTTTGAGGCACAGTACGTTTTTGCTAAAAAAGATTATAACCAAGTTGCAAGTTTATTGCTAGTGTGTTAAACATGTCTGACTCAGAGGAAGATATCTGTGTCATTTGTTCCAATGCCAAGGTGGAGCCCAATAGAAATTTATGTACTAACTGTATTGATGCTACTTTAAATAAAAGTCAATCTGTACAATTTGAACAAATTTCACCAAACAGCGAGGGGAGAGTTATGCCGACTAACTCGCCTCACGCGGCAGTACCTGCATCTCCCGCCCGGGAGGTGCGTGATATTATGGCGCCTAGTACATCTGGGCGGCCATTACAGATAACATTACAAGATATGGCTACTGTTATGACTGAAGTTTTGTCTAAATTACCAGAACTAAGAGGCAAGCGTGATCACTCTGGGGTGAGAACAGAGTGCGCTGACAATACTAGGGCCATGTCTGATACTGCGTCACAGCTTGCAGAGCATGAGGACGGAGAGCTTCATTCTGTAGGTGACGGTTCTGATCCAAACAGATTGGATTCAGATATTTCAAATTTTAAATTTAAATTGGAGAACCTCCGTGTATTACTAGGGGAGGTCTTAGCAGCTCTCAATGATTGTAACACCGTTGCAATACCAGAGAAACTGTGTAGGTTGGATAAATACTTTGCGGTACCGGCGAGTACTGACGTTTTTCCTATACCTAAGAGACTAACTGAAATTGTTACTAAGGAGTGGGATAGACCCGGTGTGCCGTTCTCACCCCCTCCAATATTTAGAAAGATGTTTCCAATAGACACCACCACTCGGGACTTATGGCAAACGGTCCCTAAGGTGGAGGGAGCAGTTTCTACTTTAGCTAAGCGTACCACTATCCCGGTGGAGGATAGCTGTGCTTTTTCAGATCCAATGGATAAAAAATTAGAGGGTTACCTTAAGAAAATGTTTGTTCAACAAGGTTTTATATTGCAACCCCTTGCATGTATCGCGCCGATTACGGCTGCGGCAGCATTTTGGATTGAGTCTCTGGAAGAGAACCTTAGTTCATCTACGCTAGACGACATTACGGACAGGCTTAGAGTCCTTAAACTAGCTAATTCATTCATTTCGGAGGCCGTAGTACATTTAACCAAACTTACGGCTAAGAACTCAGGATTCGCCATACAGGCACGTAGGGCGCTGTGGCTAAAATCCTGGTCAGCTGATGTTACTTCTAAGTCCAAATTACTTAATATACCTTTCAAGGGGCAGTCTTTATTTGGGCCCGGTTTGAAAGAAATTATCGCTGACATTACAGGAGGTAAGGGCCACGCCCTACCTCAAGACAAAGCCAAAGCTAAGGCTAGACAGTCTAATTTTCGTCCCTTTCGGAATTTCAAAACAGGAGCAGCATCAACCTCCACTGCACCAAAACAGGAGGGAGCTGTTGCTCGTTACAGGCAAGGCTGGAAGCCTAACCAGTCCTGGAACAAGAGCAAGCAGGCCAGGAAACCTGCTGCTGCCCCAAAGACAGCATGAACCGAGAGCCCCCGATCCGGGACCGGATCTAGTGGGGGGCAGACTTTCTCTCTTCGCCCAGGCCTGGGCAAGAGATGTTCAGGATCCCTGGGCGCTAGAGATCATATCTCAGGGATACCTTCTAGACTTCAAATTATCTCCCCCAAGAGGGAGATTTCATCTGTCAAGGTTGTCAACAAACCAGATAAAGAAAGAAGCGTTTCTACGCTGTGTACAAGATCTGTTATTAATGGGAGTGATCCATCCGGTTCCGCGGTCGGAACAAGGACAAGGGTTCTACTCAAACCTGTTTGTGGTTCCCAAAAAAGAGGGAACTTTCAGGCCAATCTTAGATTTAAAGATTCTAAACAAATTCCTAAGAGTTCCATCGTTCAAAATGGAAACTATTCGGACAATCTTACCCATGATCCAAAAGGGTCAGTACATGACCACAGTGGATTTAAAAGATGCTTACCTTCACATACCGATTCACAAAGATCATCACCGGTATCTAAGGTTTGCCTTCTTAGACAGGCACTACCAGTTTGTAGCTCTTCCATTCGGATTGGCTACGGCTCCAAGAATCTTCACAAAGGTTCTGGGTGCCCTTCTGGCGGTACTAAGACCGCGAGGGATTTCGGTAGCTCCGTACCTAGACGACATTCTAATACAAGCTTGAAGCTTTCAAACTGCCAAGTCTCATACAGAGTTAGTTCTGGCATTTCTAAGGTCGCATGGATGGAAAGTGAACGAAAAGAAGAGTTCTCTTTTTCCTCTCACAAGAGTTCCATTCTTGGGGACTCTTATAGATTCTGTAGAAATGAAGATTTACCTGACAGAAGACAGGTTAACAAAGCTTCAAAATGCATGCCGTGTCCTTCATTCCATTCAACACCCGTCAGTAGCTCAATGCATGGAGGTGATCGGCTTAATGGTAGCGGCAATGGACATAGTACCTTTTGCACGCCTACACCTCAGACCGCTGCAATTGTGCATGCTAAGTCAGTGGAATGGGGATTACTCAGATTTGTCCCCTACTCTGAATCTGAATCAAGAGACCAGAAATTCTCTTCTATGGTGGCTTTATCGGCCACACCTGTCCAGGGGGATGCCATTCAGCAGGCCAGACTGGACAATTGTAACAACAGACGCCAGCCTACTAGGTTGGGGCGCTGTCTGGAATTCTCTGAAGGCTCAGGGACTATGGAATCAGGAGGAGAGTCTCCTTCCAATAAACATCCTGGAATTGAGAGCAGTTCTCAATGCCCTTCTGGCTTGGCCCCAATTAACAACTCGGGGGTTCATCAGGTTTCAGTCGGACAACATCACGACTGTAGCTTACATCAACCATCAGGGAGGGACAAGAAGCTCCCTAGCAATGATGGAAGTATCAAAGATAATTCGCTGGGCAGAGTCTCACTCTTGCCACCTGTCAGCAATCCACATCCCGGGAGTGGAGAACTGGGAGGCGGATTTCTTGAGTCGCCAGACTTTTCATCCGGGGGAGTGGGAACTTCATCCGGAGGTCTTTGCCCAAATACTTCGACGTTGGGGCAAACCAGAGATAGATCTCATGGCGTCTCGCCAGAACGCCAAACTTCCTCACTACGGGTCCAGATCCAGGGATCCGGGAGCGGTTCTGATAGATGCTTTGACAGCACCTTGGAACTTCGGGATGGCTTATGTGTTTCCACCCTTCCCGCTGCTTCCTCGATTGATTGCCAAAATCAAACAGGAGAGAGCATCAGTGATTCTAATAGCGCCTGCATGGCCACGCAGGACTTGGTATGCAGATCTAGTGGACATGTCATCCTGTCCGCCTTGGTCTCTACCTCTAAGACAGGACCTTCTGATACAGGGTCCATTCAAACATCAAAATCTAACTTCTCTGAAGCTGACTGCTTGGAAATTGAACGCTTGATTTTATCAAAACGTGGTTTTTCTGAGTCGGTTATTGATACCCTGATACAGGCTAGGAAGCCTGTTACCAGAAGGATTTACCATAAAATATGGCGTAAATACCTATACTGGTGCGAATCCAAAGGTTACTCCTGGAGTAAGGTTAGGATCGCTAGGATATTGTCCTTTCTACAAGAAGGTTTAGAAAAGGGTTTATCAGCTAGTTCATTAAAGGGACAGATTTCAGCTCTGTCCATCTTGTTACACAGGCGTCTGTCAGAAAATCCAGACGTCCAGGCCTTTTGTCAGGCTTTAGCTAGGATCAAGCCTGTGTTTAAAGCTGTTGCTCCGCCATGGAGTTTAAACTTAGTTCTTAACGTTTTACAGGGTGTTCCGTTTGAACCCCTTCATTCCATTGATATAAAATTGTTATCTTGGAAAGTTCTGTTTTTAATGGCTATTTCCTCGGCTCGAAGAGTCTCTGAGTTATCAGCCTTACATTGTGATTCTCCTTATCTGATTTTTCACTCAGACAAGGTAGTTCTGCGTACTAAACCTGGGTTCTTACCTAAGGTAGTCACTAACAGGAATATCAATCAAGAGATTGTTGTTCCATCCTTGTGTCCAAATCCTTCTTCAAAGAAGGAACGTCTTCTACACAATCTGGATGTAGTTCGTGCCCTCAAGTTCTACTTGCAGGCAACTAAAGATTTTCGCCAAACTTCTTCCCTGTTTGTCGTTTATTCTGGACAGAGGAGAGGTCAAAAAGCTTCTGCTACCTCTCTCTCTTTTTGGCTTCGTAGCATAATACGTTTAGCCTATGAGACTGCTGGACAGCAGCCTCCTGAAAGAATTACAGCTCACTCCACTAGAGCTGTGGCTTCCACTTGGGCCTTTAAGAATGAGGCCTCTGTTGAACAGATTTGCAAGGCTGCAACTTGGTCTTCGCTTCATACTTTTTCCAAATTTTACAAATTTGACACTTTTGCTTCTTCGGAGGCTATTTTTGGGAGAAAGGTTCTTCAGGCAGTGGTTCCTTCTGTATAATGAGCCTGCCTATCCCTCCCGTCATCCGTGTACTTTTGCTTTGGTATTGGTATCCCAGAAGTAATGATGACCCGTGGACTGATCACACATAACAGAAGAAAACATAATTTATGCTTACCTGATAAATTCCTTTCTTCTGTTGTGTGATCAGTCCACGGCCCGCCCTGTTTTAAGGCAGGTAAATATCTTTTAAATTATACTCCAGTCACCACTTCACCCTTGGTTACTCCTTTCTCGTTGATTCTTGGTCGAATGACTGGGACTGACGTAGAGGGGAGGAGCTATATGCAGCTCTGCTGGGTGAATCCTCTTGCATTTCCTGTTGGGGAGGAGTTATATCCCAGAAGTAATGATGACCCGTGGACTGATCACACAACAGAAGAAAGGAATTTATCAGGTAAGCATAAATTATGTTTTTGAGATTACTGTGTTATCGGTAGAACCTTAGAACGAACTAGCAAGTAACTGGGAATTATACTTTTAAATATCTCGTAAGTATATACTTGAGATATAAAGTACCCAGAGATTCGGTATACCTGCCAGATTCTTAGCCTAATGTTAGTATTTGTTCTTTAGGTAAAGGTTTTTTCTTTTGACGATTTCGGAAAACAGGTTTTTCCAATTATATCCAAGTTGGATTTGTATGTATTGAGCACAAAAATAATCCTTCTGCAGCTTCCAACGCTAGTTTGTTCTAAGTGTAAACGGATGCATCAGGTTTTTATAAGTTGATTTATATAATAAATTGCCTTTTTATTCAATTATCATTGTTCTTATATAATCACTTATTATATGAATGTAAATTTATGATACAATACATTTGCTTTGGGGATGAATAGCTTTTTTTTAGCACCAACTTGGTGACAAAAAATATTTTTAAAGCAGAAGGGATTTTACAATATATGCTAATAAATCTCTGTAAAAACACTACATATAATATGAGGCATGACAAACAGAATGATCTTTTGATATCGAAAAAAAGTTGTTTTTTTAACTCATTCAAAGATTATTCCATTGGTTCATTGTTTCAAGTAAAGAGGCAATCTCGTAAAATCGCATAAAAGGACATTCGGATTGGTTAAAAATACTAAGAAAGAAAATAATGAAACTCTGAAATGTAAAATTTATAGATCATTTTCCTCTGTAGACAGAAGAGAGGATCCAGTGATATAGATAATAGTTATAGACACCAATACACAAATTCCATGTCAATACCAAAAATGTAGTTGATTCTAGGGGTTAGGAAAAATGGCATCTTTTAAAAACTAATTGGGTGAGAGTGCCAGTGATAAAAGGAAAAAGCTTTCTGTAGCACGACCCATAAAAGTCTATGGGGAGAGGGCATTAGCGTGGTCTCAATATCCGTAGCCCTGAAGTTAGCGCGCCTGAGTCTTACTTTTACTTTCAACTTTTAATACCAGCGCTAACCCAACATCTTTTTTCCTTGAACGCAGTTAGTGTTCATGAGCAATAAAAATGAGCGTGCCACTTATAATGTGGCCCAATGTTCGCTGTACAGAAAATGTAACATTACTATTTTTAACTTTTTCTCTGTGTCAATACTTTCCATCCACTTTTTGGTCCTTTTTTATACAATGCTTCAGTCAAATGTGTGCCAGCATCTGCTCTTGCAAAGGCAGTGACAACTGTATAGATTTACTGTCATGTGCACTTATAAATCTCTGAAATTCTACATTCAGAGCTCTCTGTAGATTATGCCCCATTGCACAGCATGGCAGAGTGAGGGTGGGGGTATATGAGTGAATTATCTCCCTGCAGAGTCTTTCTAAACAAATGTCTTCCTGTTTCCTGCTGTTTATCAGTTGGTAATATGTTACATTTTGTGATATATATTTATTTAATGTAGTATTAATACAGCTTCATCTTTCTCAAGAAATAGTATTTGTATTTAAAACTATTTTGGTATGATGAAACATAGTAATAGAAGGTAAAATAATTGATTGCAAAAACATAAAATATAGAAAATTAAAGAAACAGTAAATTCAAAATGAAACATTTTATGATTCAGATAGAGCATGCAATTTAAAGCTAATTTCCAATTTAGTTTTATTATCAACTTTGCTTTGATCTCTTGGTATCCTGGTAGGCTGATAGCAGCTTAAGAGTGTGCAGGTGTCTATGGCAGCAGTGTTTGCTACTAGGTATTTCATTGCTAAAAAACAAAATGTTAATATTCACTGTGTATTATAGGAGCCCCCTATGACGAGCAAAGCACTTGAATTTGATCTAATTGTTTTTAATGGGTTAATTATTCTTGCTATATAAGTATAGTGTGTTGAGTAAGATGCACTCTATGATTAAGCGCCACTAGGAGGCACAAAACGCGTCAGTCGTTTTTCTTTCCTCTAAATATCATCCTGCTGCCATCTGTTGTATTTTAAATATTTTGAATAAAATTGGATTTTATTTCTTACAACACACCTAGCACTGCTACCAGATGGATAAATTCACGTGCACGCTCCTGAGCTTACTGAAGATTACTCTTAAAAGGGACGTGAAACCCCAATTTTTTCTTTCATGGTTTAGATAGTGAATACAATTGTAAGAAAAAAAAAAGTTTCCAATGTGCTTATATTATCAAATTTGCTTAGTTCTCAGTATTCTTTGTTGAAGAGATATCTAGATAGGTAGCGTGCACGTCTGGAGCACTACATGACAGTAAATAGTGCTGCCATCTAGTGCTCTTGCAAATTTATAACATTGTTGCAAAACTGCTGCCATATAGTACTGCAGACACGTGCACACTCCTGAGCTTACATCCCTGTTTTTCAACAAAGGATAACAAGAAAACAAAGAAAATTTAATAATAGAAGTACAATGGAAAGTTGTTTAAAATTGTATGTTCTGTCTGAATCATAAATGAAAAACTTTGGGTTTCATGGTACTTTAACAAAGAATACCAAGAGAACTAAGCAAAATTGATAATAGAAATAAATTGGAAAGTCATTAAAATTTCATGTTCTATCCAATAGATATGTTTCATTTTGACTTTACTGTCCCTTTAAAGGGGTAGTAAACAATGTTGTTTTTTTTTAAGAATAAAACATGCCATAAATGATAAGCTATACAATTATTACAGTCTGTATTTCAGGATTAAAGGGACACTGTACTATATGTGTTCCAAATAACTTGTTATACCTATTGCAGAGTATTAAAGGGACAGTCTACACCAGAATATTTATTGTTTTAAAAGACAGATAATCCTTTTATTACCCATTCCCTAATTTTGCATAACCAACACATTTATAATAATATATGTTTTATCCTCTGTGATTACCTTGTATCTAAACCTCTGCAAACTGCCCCTTATTTCAGTTCTTTTGACAGACTTGCATTTTAGCCAATCAGTGCGGGCTCCTAGGTAACTCCACGTGCATGAGCACAGTGTTATCTATATGAAACATGAACTAACACCCTCTAGTGGTCAAAAACTGTCAAAATGCCCTGAGCTAAGAGGCGGCCTTCAAGGGCTTAGAAATGAGCATATGAACCTCCTAGATTTAGCTTTCAACTAAGAATACCAAGAGAACAACGCAAAATTGGGGAAAGAAGTAAATTGGAAAATTGTTAAAAATTACATTCTCTATCTGAATAATGAAAGTTTATTTTGGACTAGACTGTCCCTCTAAATATATTGCACATTGTTAAAAAGTCTTATATATTATTCTATAGCTAGACAACAGAAATGCGTTGTAATTGCAAGGTATTTACTGTCCCTTTAATTGATAAAGGCTCATTCCAATACAAAAGAGTAACATTTTTTATTGTGTTGAATCATCCTATTTTTCAAACAAAATCCTTTTTTGTTACTGCACATACAATCAAAATATGCCCCAGTGCTGCTTAAAATAAGAATATGGTCAGTTAGCCAATCAGGGACAGGCATACATACATATACTCCAATCACCCTATCCTGATCTGTAGCTGCATAGAGAGTGTTTAGGGAGCATATCACTGACTATGTTTTAAAGCCTTTGCATGGGTTAACCTTATTGTAAAGTGAGGGATTTTTATTATATAAAAAATATGTTCTAATAGAGTATTTAATGATTTACAATACAATGTTCCTTTATTTGCTCTGGAACAATTTAACTCCTTTTGGGCAACAATACATATCTATGTACTTTTGTATTTTGTTTTTGCATTTTGTGGTTCCCAAATAATTGTTGTTTTCTGTCAAATAAGCTCTGCCAAATTGCATTAACCTGTTTGAATCTGTAGTAAATTGTGCTGAGTTTTCATAAGCTTAGCTTTGTTTTATCGTAACTTAAAATATAGCGATTTTGTTAGTTGTGTAGCAGCCAGGGGAAATGTATTCAGTCAATTGTGAAATATTTCCTATCAAATTATACATTTAACATTTATCTTGCTGCCATTATTTATTTCTTCTGCTACATAAAGGGAATGTAAGGAAAATTGCCTGAAATGCACATAAGGGTTAAGGCCATAACGAATTGGGTGGGAGAGATGTGTGTGCAATATTGTTGCTATTATCTAGGAAGTGTTAGACTTAACTTTTTAAGAGCTGTACAGGAAGTCCAATCCCTCATTCTTCTTTGATCCTTGAAGTTTTCCGTCCCTTTCCTACCTGTATCTGTAAGCGGCAAACGTTAGTCTGAGCCATCACTAGGGTGGTCTTCAGTAGTGAGGTGTCTGAGGCCTTTATGAGGGTTAATCAACCTATTTCTATGAGTCCAAGGACTGTAAGTTTAAACTCCCCAGGTGTTCAACATGCTGTGCGAATAGTTGACCCTGGTCCTACTGGTCTGGAGTGGTTGTTCAGCACCCCAGTGCGGGCGGTTGGTCTGGGCCTGTGGTGCAGGATGAGAAGAGGTTGAGTGACGGCTAGTTTCGAGCAGGGTTGATGTCCTCAGATGCGTGTCTGGGGGTCCAAAAGCTGAGAACTCCCTAAGTCATCTTTGCGTTGTGAAATCCTTGTGCAATGCCGCCACCTGCACATTCGCGGGCCAATCGGCCACTAGCAGGGGGTGTCAATCATTCCGATCATATCGGATCAGGATGATTGAAGTTCACCACCTAAAAGGGGGTGGACAAGTTAAGGAGCAGCGGCCTTTTGACCGCTGCTTCTTAACTTCTGTTTCTGACGAGCCGGAAACATTGCACGTAGAAAGCAGGATCCGCTGCTTATTAAATCTCCCCCATAGTGTGTTTTATTTTTAAGGTTATAGAAATTAAGTTTATATTAAACGGTTATATATATTTAAGTTATTGGTTAATTTCTCACAGAGTAGGATTGTGCATTTAATCCCTTAAAGGGACATGAAACCCAATTTTTTTCTTTCATGATTTAGAAAGAGCATGCCATTTTTAAAAACTTTCTAATTTACTTCTATTTTCTAATTTGCTGCATTCTCTAGATATCCTTTGCTGAAAAGCACATCTAGATAGGCTTTGTAGCTGATGATTGGTGGCTGCACATAGATGCCTCACATGATTGGCTCACCCATGTGCATTGCTATTTCTTTAACAAAGGATATCTAAAGAATGAAGCAAATTAGATAATAGAAGTAAATTACAACGTTGTTTAAAATTGTGTTCTCTATCTGAATCATTAAAGAAAAATTTTGGGTTTAGTGTCCCTTTAAGTGCCCCATAGTGGTTTAACATGTAAATGACAGGAAATCTCTTTAAAAGCTCAAAACAGCCTGACATGAATTTGAAAATATTTCTTTAGAATATACAACAAATACAAAACAGTATTTAAATGACCGGGCCACTAAAGTCAAAATTAAAGATTAATGATTCAAAGTATAAAATTAAAAAATATCTTTACAATATACTTCCATAATCAAAATGTGCACGTTCTTTTTATATTAACTCTTTATGTGGCTCCAACTCTTACTGAGTATGTGCCAAAGTGCACAGTATATACGTATATCTATTCTGTGATTGGCTGATGGCTGTCACATGGTATGGGGAGGGAACATTAGATTAACTTTGAAATTTGACAGAAAATATTCTACTATTCGTTTCAAATTTAAAGTAAATGCTATTGCATTGTCTTTTTATTCTGTATTAGTCACTTCTTCAATTCTACTGTACAGTATATATTAATCCTTTACGATACATTTATTTCCTCTTCCTTTTGTTTAAAAGTGCGCTTGTCACTCAAAAAATTCTGCATCCTGCAAAGCAAATAGTTTGTATATAGGTAATTTAAGGGACTGTGGGACAAAGCATATTTTTTACACAAAAACAAAGGTTGCTTAATATCCCTTTGTATTAGTGTATGACAGGCAAACGCAAAATAAAATTATATTTCAACAGTCAACTGCAAAATATTTTAAAATGCAGTTTGAAGTCATGTCAAGCAACATATTCAGTTCAAAACAATATTTAGGGCTAGATTACGAAAGGAGCTCAAATTAATGCCGCTTCCGCTAGAAATAAGCTTTTTGCGTTCATCGGGTGGTGCTTATAATACGAGTTGAAAGTAAACTGTTTTCGCTCTCTTGCGCTAACTTGACAAGCTGAAGTTCGAATATCACATGCGCGTTCACGTATTCCCCCATAGTAGTCAATGGAGATAAAAACACCCCACTCTCGCACAAAACCCACTCGCATATTCTCATTTGCGCTAATAAATATCTCCCATTCCAATTTTCTTCACATAGCAGAATATGTTCTATTTATTCATAAATAATTATATTTCTATATATATATGATGGTATTTTGGTACAATATACTGTATACATATAAATAAATATATATAGGTATATATATAGATAGATTGATAGATAGATAGATAGATAGATAGATAGATAGATAGATAGATAGATAGATAGATAGGAATATCTGTTTAGAAATACATAGAATATAGTCCCCTATGTGCAGAACATTGGAATGTGAAATATTTGCTGTAAATACATAGTTAAAACATTTATTAAATATGAATATTGCATGAATATGCTTTAAATTTATATTTAAGCAGCTTTTACTTTATCTAATTTCATTCAAATGATTTGAAGATATTTAATTGATGTTATTTCTTATGCACGAGAGAACATTTTTGAGTATAATGCCCATTTAATTTGGGCTCTGATTGTACAAAGTAGAATCACTGTACTTCCTTCTTTATGAAGAGGTCTGTGCTGAGTGAATTTATTCTGCTTTGAATATTAATTATTTTAATGAAATTAAACATGTGTGATGGTAAAGGAGACAGTATTTTGTTATCTATGCATGATAAATTAATCATTACAATGAGAAAAAAATCTGCATACGTGTTTTCGAGGTTTTTAAACTGGTACTTGAAAGCAAAATGTGCATTGTTTTGCAAACCAGATACACACCCTATTAAATACTACTTGAGCACTGTTTATTTCCTTTTTAATATAAGAAGAGTCCATGGCTTCATTCCTTACTGTTGGGAAATACTGAACCTTGCCACTAGGAGGAGGCAAAGACACCCCAGCCAAAGGCTTAAATACCTCTCCCACTTCCCCTATCCCCCAGTCATTTTTTGCCTTTCGTCCCTCCCGATTAACATTTTGGAACTTCGAGCAATCTACAATGCTCTGAAGGCTTGGCCTCTTCTGGGTTTGTCCCGGTTTATCAGATTCCAATCAGACAATATAACCTCGGTGGCTTACATCAACCATCAGGGGGGAACGAGAAGCTCCCTAGCAATGAGGGAAGTATCTCGGATTCTGGAGTGGGTGGAGGCCCACAGCTGTTCGCTGTCAGCGATCCACATTCCGGGTGTAGACAACTGGGAAGCGGAATTGTCTCAGCAGACAATCCTTTCATCCGGGGGATTGGTCTCTCCATCCCGAAGTGTTTGCGGAGATATGCTACAGGTGGGGGACGCCGGAGATAGATCTCATGGCATCTTGTCTCAATACCAAACTACCCAGATATGGGTCGAGGTCCAGGGATCCTCAGGCAGAGCTAATAGATGCATTAGCGGTGCCTTGGAGGTTCAATCTAATCTACCTTTTTCTGCCATTACCACTCCTTCCTCGGGTAGTGTCCCGCATCCATCAAGCAGGAGCAGGCGTCAGTAATACTGATTGCTCCATTATGGCCACGAAGGACGTGGTTTGCGGACCTAGAGAGGATGTCATCTTCTCCTCCATGGAAATTACCTTGTCGCAGGGATCTGCTGGAACAAGGTCTTTTTGTTAATCAAAATCTAGATTCTCTGAGGCTGACTGCATTAGCTTAGTCCTAGCCAAGAGAGGTTTTTCTGAGAGAGTTATTGATACTCTCATCCAAGCTCGTAAACCGGTTACTTGTTGCATCTTTCATAAGATGTGGAGAACCTACTTTTCTTTCATGTAATTGGCAAGAGTCCATGAGCTAGTGACGTATGGGATATACAATCCTACCAGGAGGGGCAAAGTTTCCCAAACCTCAAAATGCCTATAAATACACCCCTCACCACACCTACAATTCAGTTTTACAAACTTTGCCTCCTATGGAGGTGGTGAAGTAAGTTTGTGCTTAGATTTCTACGTTGATATGCGCTTCTCAGCATTTTGAAGCCCGATTCCTCTCAGAGTACAGTGAATGTCAGATGGATGTGAAGGGAGTATCACCTATTGAATGCAATGGTTTTCCTTGCGGAAGATCTATTTAATAGGTTCTCTGTTATCGGTCGTAGAGATTCATCTCCTACCTCCCTTATTCAGATCTACGATATACTCTCATATTCCATTACCTCTACTGATAACTGTTTCAGTACTGGTTTGGCTATCTGCTATATGTGGATGGGTGTCTTTCGTTAAGTATGTTTTCATTACTTAAGACACTCTCAGCTATGGTTTGGCACTTTATGCATTAATATAAAGTTCTAAATATATGTATTGTACTTATATTTGCCATGAGTCAGGTTTATGTATTTTTCCTTTTGCAGACTATCAGTTTCATATTTGGGAAAAAACATATTTAGGAAAATATTTTTCTTACCTGGGGTATATTTTTTTTTCAATTGACTGCTTTTTCATTAAATTTCGCAGATAAAATTAGGCTCGCAAGGGCGCAAAATGCCAAAGTTTATTGTGTCATTCTGGGCGCGAGAATTTTTTTGGTGCGAAGGTACGTCCGATGACGCAAATTTGTCATTTCCGGCGTCTTAGTTGACGTTGAGTTCCTTGCACAAGGTTGCATCTACAATGACGCAAGTGTGTCATTTCTGGATGTTGTTAGCGTCATACTTGGCGCCAAATAATTTCATTATTTTAAACCCTATTCCTATATGCCTCTTGCCTTTTTCTATGTCAGAGGGCTATGCTGTTTGCATTTTTTTCTCATTCCTGAAACTGCCATATAGGGAAATTGATAATTTTGCTTTATATGTTGTTTTTCTCTTACATTTGCAAGATGTCTCAATCTGATCCTGTCTCAGAAACCACTGTTGGAACCCTGCTGCATGATAACAGTTCTACCAAAGCTAAGTGCATCTGTTGTAAATTTGTGGAGTATATATCTCCAGCTGTGGTATGTAATAGTTGTCATGATAAGATTTTACATGCAGAGAATGTGTCCATCAGTAATAGTACAATGCCTGTTGTTCCTTCAACATCTAATGTACAAGATATACCTGTGAATATAAAAGATTTTATTGCTGATGCGATTCAGAAGGCTTTGTCTGCCATCCCACCTTCTAATAAACGTAAAAGGTCTTTTAAAACTTCTCATAAAGTTGATGAAATTTCAAATGACCGACAACATACTGAATTATCCTCCTCTGATGAGGATCTTTCTGATTCAGAAGATCCTTCCTCAGATATTGACACTGACAAATCTACTTATTTATTTAAAATGGAGTATATTCGTTCCTTTTTAAAAGAGGTGTTGATTACATTGGATATTGAGGAAACTAGTCCTCTTGATATTAAAACTAGTAAACGTTTAAATTCTGTTTATAAACCTCCTGTGTTACTCCAGAGGTTTTTCCAGTTCCTGGTGCTATTTCTGATATGATTTCTAAGGAATGGAATAGACCTGGTACTTCTTTTATTCCTTCTTCAAGGTTTAAAAATTTGTATTCTTTGCCAGCAGTTAGATTGGAGTTTTGGGAAAAGATCCCCAAAGTTGATGGGGCTATTTCTACTCTTGCTAAACGTACTTCTATTCCTATGGAAGATAGTACTTCTTTTAAAGACCCTTTAGATAGAAAACTTGAATCTTATCTAAGGAAAGCTTTTTTTATATTCTGGCTATCTTCTCAGGCCTGCCATTTCTATGGCTGATGTTGCAGCTGCATCAACTTTTTGGTTGGAAAGTTTAGCGCAACAGGAAATGGATCCTGATTTGTCTAGCATTGTTCGCTTGCTTCAACATGCTAATCATTTTATCTGTGATGCCATTTTTGATATCATCAAAATTGATGTTAAATCTATGTATTTAACTATTTTAGCTAGAAGAGCTTTGAGGCTCAAATATTGGAATGCTGACATGGTATCTAAGTCTAGATTACTATTTCTTTCTTTTTGGTTCTCAGTTGGATTTTATTATTTCAACTGTCACTGGGGGGAAAGGAGTTTTTTTTGCCTCAGGATAAAAGACCTAAGGGCAAATCTAAAGCTTCTAACCATTTTCGTTCCTTTCGTCAAAATAAGGAACAGAAACCTAATCCTTCCCCCAAAGAAGCTGGTTCCAATTGGAAACCTTCTTCAAGTTGGAGTAAATCCAAACCGTTTAAGAAACCCAAGCCAGCGCTCAAGTCTGCATGAAGGTGCAACCCTCATTCCAGCTCAGCTGGTAGGGGGCAGATTAAGATTCTTCCAAAACATGTGGGCAGATTCTGTCCAAAATCAATGGATTCAGAGTATTGTCTCTCAAGGGTACCGAATAGGATTCAGAGTAAGTCCTCCTGTGAGAAGATTTTCTCTCACGCATCCCAGCAAATCCAGTAAAGGCTCAGGCTTTTCTGAAGTGTGTTTCAGACCTGGAGCTTTCAGGGGTAATCATATCAGTTCCGTTTCAGGAACAGGGTCTGGGGTTTTATTCAAATCTATTCATTGTCCCAAAGAAAGAAAATTCATTCAGGCCAGTTCTGGATTTAAAAATTTTGAATCGTTATGTAAGAGTGCCAACTTTTAAAAGGGTGACTATATGGACTATTCTGCCTTTTGTTCAGCAAGGGCATTATATGTCCACAATAGACTTACAGGATGCATATCTTCATATTCCGATTCATCCAGACCACTATCAGTTTCTGAGATTCTCTTTTCTAGACAAGCATTACCAATTTGTCGCTCTTCGATTTGGCCTAGCAACAGCTTCAAGAATCTTTTTAAATGTTCTCGGTGCCCTATTCTCTGTAATCAGAGAACGGGGTATTGCTGTGTTTCCTTATTTGTTCGATATCTTGGTACTAGCTCAGTCTTTACATTCTGCAGAATCTCACACGAATCAACTAGTGTTGTTTCTTCAAAAACATGGTTGGAGGATCAATTTGCCAAAATGTTTTTTGATTCCTCAGACAAGGGTCACCTTTTAAGGTTTCCAGATAGATTCAGTGTCCATGACTCGGTCTCTAACAGACAAGAGACAATTAAAATTGGTTTCAGCTTGTCGGAACCTTCAGTCTCAATCATTCCCTTCAGCAGCTATGTGCATGGAAGTTTTAGGTCTCATGACTGCAGCATCGGACGCGATCCCCTTTGCTCGTTTTCATACGAGACCTCTCCAGCTTTGTATGCTGAACCAATGGTGCAGGGATTATACAAAGATATCACAATTAATATTGTTAAATCCCAATGTTCGACTCTCTCTGACTTGGTGGTTAGATCACCATCGTATAGTTCAAGGGGCCTCTTTTGTTCATCCAACCTGGACTGTGATCACAACAGATGCAAGTCTTTCAGGTTGGGGAGCTGTCTGGGGATCTCTGACAGCACAAGGGGTTTGGAAATCTCAAGAGGCGAGGTTACCAATCAATATTTTAGAACTCCGTGCTATTTTCAGGGGTCTTCAGGTTTGGCCTCTGTTGAAGAGAGAACCGTTAATTTGTTTTTAGACAGACAATATAAAAACTGTGGCATATGTCAATCATCAGGGTGAGACTCACAGTCCCCAAGCTATGAAAGAAGTATCTCAGATACTTGCTTGGGCGGAATCCAGCTCCTGTCTAATTTCTGTGGTTCATATCCCAGGTATAGACAATTGGGAAGCGGATTATCTCAGCCATCAGACTTAACATCCGGGGAGTGGTCACTCCATCCAGATGTGTTTTCTCAGATTGTTCAGATGTGGGGTCTCCCAGAAATAGAACTGATGGCTTTCCATCTAAACAAGAAACTACCCAGGTACCTGTTCAGGTCCAGGGATTCTCAGGTGGAAGCGGTGGATGCGTTAACAGTTCCTTGGTGTTACCAACCTGCTTATATTTTCCCGCCTCTAGTAGTTCTTCCAAGAGTGATCTCCAAAATCATCATGGAACAATCGTTTGTGCTGCTGGTAGCTCTAGCATGGCCTCACAGGCTTTGGTATGCGGATCTTGCTCGGATGTCCAGTTGCCAACCTTGGCCACTTCCATTAAGGCCAGACCTTCTGTCTCAAGGTCCGTTTTTCCATCAGAATCTCAAATCATTAAATTTGAAGGTATGGAAATTGAACACCTAGTGCTTAGTCATAGAGGTTTCTCTGACTCAGTGATTAACCCCTTAATTACAACTGACGTACCAGGTACGTCATGCATTAACAAGCAGTTAATGATAATAGACGTACCTGGTACGTCAGTTGTCTAACAGAGTGCTGGAAGCGATTGCGATCGCTTCCAGCAGCTCTGAGGGTATTGCAGTGATGCCTCGATATGGAGGCATCCTGCAATACCCCTTTACAAGCCTCCGATGCAGAGAGAACCACTCCGTGGCCCTCTCTGCACCGGAGCGTCGTTGGTGGGTGGGAGCAAGTCAGGGAGGCGGGTGGGCGGCCTGCCAAGGACCTGTGATGTGGAGGGGGCGGGATCGGAGGCCGGATCGGAGGCAGCAGTGTCCGGGGGCGTGCACGGAGGCGCGCGCATGCACGGGGGCGGCGGGCGGGCGTGTGCACGGGGCGGGAGCGGGTGGGAACTGCTACACTACAGAAAAATTTTAATACAAAATTGGGAGAAAAGGGGGGGATTTTAATTTAAAAAACAATCGAAGGGTTCTGGGAGGGAGGGGGGGAGCTACACTACAGAAAAGCTAAACTACAGCAAAATAATAAAAGCATGTTTTTTTTTACTAAACTGGGTACTGGCAGACAGCTGCCAGTACCCAAGATTGCACCCATTAAAGGGACAGTCAACACCAGAATTTTTGTTGTTTAAAAAGATAGATAATCCCTTTATTACCCATTCCCCAGTTTTGCAAAACCAACACTGTTATTTTAATATACTTTTTACTTCTGTGACTAACTTGTATCTAAGCATCTTCTGACCGCCCCTAATCACATGACTTTTAGTTGTTATCTATTGACTTCCATTTTAGCCAATTAGTGCAGTGTCTGCCACTAGCCACGAGCGTGATCACAATGCTATCTATATGGCCTACATGAGCTTGCTCTCCCCTGCTGTGAAAAGTAAATAAAATAGAGGCGGCCTTCAAGGGCTTAGAAATTATCATATGTGCCTTCCTAGGTTTGCTTTCAACTAGAATACCAAGAAAACAAAGCAACATTGTTGATAAAAGTAAATTGGAAAGTTGTTTACAATTACATGCCCTATTTGAAAAATTAAAGTTTTTTTTGGACTTGACTGTCCCTTTAAGCTAGTGGGGGAGGGTTAGAGAACTGTTTGATGGGGGATCCGTGAGGTTGGGGGCTAAGGGGGGATTCTATACAGCAGCATATGTAAATATTCTATTAAAAAAAAACAACAAATATACCTTTTATTTTAGTACTGGCAGACTTTCTGCCAGTACTTAAGATGGCGAGAACAATTGTGGGGTGGGGGAGGGAAGAGAGCTGTTTGGGAGGGATCAGGGGGTCTGATGTTTCAGGTGAGAGGCTGATCTTTACACTAAAGCTAAAATTAACCCTGCAAGCTCCCTAATTAACCCCTTTACTGAAAGCCATAATACACGTGTGATGCGCAGCGGAATTTAGCGGCCTTCTAATTACCAAAAAGCAACGCCAAAGCCATATATGGCTGCTATTTCTGAACAAAGGGGATCCCAGAGAAGCATTTACAACCATGTGTGCCATAATTGCACAAGCTGTTTGTAAATAATTTCAGTAAGAAACCAAAAATTGTGAAAAATGTAAAGTTTTTTTTTTATTTGAACGTATTTGGCGGTGAAATGGTGGCATGAAATATACCAAAATGTGCCTAGATCAATACTTTGGGTTGTTTACTACACTACACTAAAGCTAAAATTACCCCAAAAAGCTCCCTACATGCTCCCTAATTAACCCCTTCACTGCTGGGCATAATACACGTATGTGCGCAGTGGCATTTAGCGGCCTTCTAATTACCAAAAAGCAATGCCAAAGCCATATATGTCTGCTATTTCTGAACAAAGGGGATGCCAGAGAAGCATTTACAACCATTTATGCCATAATTGCACAAGCTGTTTGTAAACAATTTCAGTGAGAAACCGAAAGTTTGTGAAAAAATTTGTGAAAAAGTGAACGATTTTTTGTATTTGATCGCATTTGGCGGTGAAATGGTGGCATGAAATATACCAAAATGGGCCTAGATCCAATACCTTGGGATGTCTTCTAAAAAAATATATACATGTCAAGGGATATTCAGAGATTCCTGAAAGATATCAGTGTCCCAATGTAACTAGCGCTAATTTTGAAAAAAAGTGGTTTGGAAATAGCAAAGTGTTACTTGTATTTATGGCCCTATAACTTGCAAAAAAACAAAGAATATGTAAACATTGGGTATTTCTAAACTCAGGACAAAATTTAGAAACTATTTAGCATGGGTGTTTTTTGGTGGTTGTAGATGTGTAACAGATTTTGGGGCTAAAAGTTAGAAAAAGTGTTTTTTTTCCATGTTTTCCTCATATTTTATAATTTTTTTATAGTAAATTATAATATATGATGAAAATAATGGTATCTTTAGAAAGTCCATTTAATGGCGAGAAAAACGGTATATAATATGTGTGGGTACAGTAAATGAGTAAGAGGAAAATTACAGCTAAACACAAACATCGCAAAAATGTAAAAATAGCCTTTGTCACAAACGGACAGAAAATGGAAAAGTACTGTTGTCATTAAGGGGTTAATACTATGTTACAGGCTCGTAAATCTGTTTCTAGGAAGATTTATTATCGAGTTTGGAAGACTTATATTTCATGGTGTTCTTCTCATAAATTCTCCTGGCCTTCTTTTAGAATTCCTAGAATTTTACAGTTTCTTCAGGATGGTTTGGATTAAGGTTTGTCTGCAAGTTCCTTGAAAGGACAAATCTCTGCTCTTTCTGTTTTATTTCACTGAAAGATTGCTAAGCTTCCTGATATTCACTGTTTTGTATCTCCTGCTTGGAGTCTTAATTTGGTTTTGAAGGCTTTACAGGATCCTCCGTTTGAGCCTATGCATTCTTTGGACATTAAACTACTTTCTTGGATAGTGTTGTTCCTTTTGGCCATCTCTTCTGCTAGAAGAGTTTCCGAATTATCTGCTCTTTCTTGTGAATCTCCTTTTCTGATTTTTCATCAGGATAAGGGATTATGAAAATAAACTTATATTTTGGGTTGTGGATTAATTTTTTTCAGCGGAAAATGGCTGTTATTATTTTATCCTTCCCTCTCTAGTGACTCTTCTGTGGAGTTCCACATCTTGGGTATTACTATCCCATACGTCACTAGCTCATGGACTCTTGCCAATTACATGAAAGAAAACATGATTTATGTAAGAACTTACCTGATAAATTCATGTATTTCATATTGGCAAGAGCCCATGAGGCCCACCCTTTTCATGGTGGTTATGATTTTTTGTATAAAGCACAATTATTTCCAAATTCCTTTGTTGATGCTTTTTACTCCTTTTTTTAACACCCCCACTACTTGGCTATTCATTAAACTGAATTGTGGGTGTGGTGTATTTATAGGCATTTTGAGGTTTGGGAAACTTTGCCCCTCCTGGTAGGATTGTATATCCAATACGTCACTAGCTCATGAGCTCGTGCCAATATGAAAGAAATGAATTTATCAGGTAAGTTCTTACATAAATTATGTTATTCTGGTGTGAAGAGCGTGGTTTTCCTTGGCATAAAGTTAAGGTTGCCAGGAGAAGGGTCTTTCGGCCAGTTCCCTGAGGGGACAAATTTTGGCCTTGTCTGTTTTACTGGACAAGAGGCTCTGTGAGCTTCCAGATGTTCAGTCTTGTTAGGGCTCTGATTAGGATCAGACCTGTGTTCAGATCTTCGGCTCCTCCTTGTAGTCTGAATCTGGTTCTTTAAGTTTTGCAACAGGCTCCGTTTGAGCCTATGCATGAAATTGATATTAAATTGTTGTCCTGGAAAGTTCTCTTTCTACTGGCTATTGCCTTGGTGCTCAGAGTATCTGAGATTGCCGCCTTGCAATGTGAGCCTCCTTATCTGGTGTTCCATTCGGATTAGGCTGTCCTACGTACGAAATTAGGGTTTCTCCCTAAAGTTGTGTCAGACCGCAACATCAATCAAGAGATTGTGGTCCCTTCTTTGTGTCCTAATCCTTCTTCTTTAAAAGCGTTTACTTCATAATTTGGACGTGGTTCGTGCCTTGAAGTTTTATCTTCAAGCTACTAAGGATTTTAGACAAACTTTTTCCTTGTTTGTGGCATATTCTGGGAAGCGTAAGGGTCAGAAGGTCTCTTCGAATTGCTTATCTTTTTGGTTGAGTAGTCTTATCCGCTTAGCTTATGAGACAGCGGGACATAGACCTTCTTAGAGAATTACGGCTCATTCTACTAGAGCAGTGGCTTCCTATTGGGCCTTTAAGAACGAGGCCTCTATGGATCAGATTTGTAAGGCTGCTACCTGGTCCTCCTTACATACTTTTTCTAAATTCTACAAGTTTAATATTTTTGCCTAAGCTGAAGCAGCCTTAGAGAGAGAGGTTTTGCAGGCTGTGATGCCCTCAGATTAGGGGCGCCTCTTCTTTTGTCCCTTTCATTATCATTCAGTGTCCTCTAGAGCTTGGGTATAAGTTTCCCAACAGTAAGGAATGAAGCTGAGGACTCTCCTTATATTAAGAAGGAAAACATAAATTATGCTTACCAGATAGTTTCATTTCCTTCTGTATAAGGAGAGTCCACAGCTCCCGCCCGTGTTTCTCCGATGGGCGGCCCCCTAAATTTTGTGTTTTTTTCTGGCACCTTTAATACCCTGATATTTCTCCTACTGTTCCTTGTTCCCTCGGCAGAATGACTGGGGAATGGGGGAAGTGGGAGAGGTATTCAAGCCTTTGGCTGGGGTGTCTTTGCCTCCTCCTGGTGGCCAGGTTCAGTATTTCCCAACAGTAAGGAATGAAGCCGTGGACTCTCCCTATACAGAAGGAAATAAAAAATTAGCACTAGTAAGCATCAATTATGTTTTCTCCCCATATCTGCCACCAATTAAGCAAAAATATAAATAAGTTCCTAGCAGTCACTGTGTAGCGTCAGGTATCTGAATGTGCTCCAGCTTATTATTATATTATAGGATAGTAGAAAAGGAGGAAAATTAAAAAAAAATGAATTGCAAAGTAGTTTTACTTCTTGTAAGTTCTCATTCTTTTAAAGACAAAATCATTTTTTTTTAGTTTAAAGGGACATGAAAGTCAAAATGACACTTTCATGGTTTAGACAGAGCATGTCATTTAACGAGACTTTCCACTTTACTGCTATCATCACATTTACTTTGTTCTTTTGATATCCTTTGTTGAAAAGCAGCAGGAACAGCATTGCACTTCAGGGAACCAGCTGGCGATTGGTGGCTACACATATATGTCTCTTGTCATTGGCTCACCAGATGTGTTTAGTTGTCTTTAACCATGTGTTTAACCACTTTGCAGGGGATTAACACATAGTTCTATGTTAGAAAAAGTGTGATGATAAAATAAAAAAAACATTTTCTTTCCACACGTTAATGGCCTTTTAACCCTATTTCAGTATCAGCCTCTGTGAGACTAAAACATAAAGCACAATAATGAATATTTCCTTTCTTCTTTCTCTAGGTGATCGTGCAAGAGTAGATCATCAGCACCTAACCTGCTGCACTGAACTATAAAAGTAAGCTTACATTTGTTTATATTTTATTAAAGGTACAAAGACGTTCCAGAATAATGTGCTGTAATACATTTGAGCATTTTATCACTGCACTATTGCTTGCAGTGAGTTAAACACATAGTTAAAGTTTGCTACAGAGTAACAATCCATTTCTGCTCTGAAGCTGACTTTAGCAATACATTTAAAGGGACAGTAAACAGCCTGTGAATACAAAACATTTCTGTTGTGTTGCTAAAAAATAACAGCCAAGTCTTTACATCTTTTTTGCTACAATTATTGATCAATAGTCAAACTCCACTCACCGTTTGCCGTATATGGAGGAGCCAATCCGAGTCTTATTCTGCAAACAATAAGGCTAGTCACTCTCATAAAGTTAGTATAAAGTGCATTATTTTGCAATAGTTATCTGATAAAGCCAGTTATGGACAGATATGTAGCAGAGTTAGCCTCGGGGCAGTTTAATTTCTGGGAATTAGAAAATTCTTTATTTTCAGAGCTTAATGAAAGGGGGACAAAATAATGAATGAAAATACACTGCAAAGTTTTTTTTCATTGCGTTTAACTAAACATTTTATATAAAATCTCAAGGTGTTTTCTGTCCCTTTTATTTTTATCTCAGCAGTACAATAATAAAATGCTCTATTACATTAGAAAAAATAAAGAAAATGGCACCCAGATGGTGTTGTAAAACAAGCAATGTTTAAAGTCTTCCACAGAGAGAAGAATCTCACTTATATGATAGATGTCACCTATGTGTCATCACTGGCCCTCTGAGATAGACTGCTGCTCTCCAGCTAGCTGTAATACAGCCAGTAGTGGACCTAAACAACAGAGGGCCCTGGTGCAAAATAGTTTTGGGCCCCAGAAAGGTATCTCAGAAGTATAGAATAGTAATAAAATGCATGCTGCTCTGTATAATGATTTTAAAGGGATAGTAAACACCAAAAATGTTATTTTTTTAAAAGAAAGATAATCCCTTTATTTACCATTCCCCCGTTTTGCATAACCAACACAGTTATAGAAATGTACTTTTTACCTCTGTTATTACCTTGTATCTAAGCTTCTGCTGACTGCCTCCTTATCTCAGATCTTTTGACAGACTTGCATTTCAGGCAATTATTGCTGACTCTTAAATGACTTCACGTGCATGAGCACAGTGTTATCTATATGAAACACATGAACTACCGCCCTCTAGCTGTGAAAAACTGTCAAATGTTTTCAGATGAGAGGCGGCCTTCAAGGGTTTAGAAATTAGCATATGAGACTACCTAGGTTTAGCTTTCAACTAAGAATAACAAGAGAACAAAGCAAATTTGATGATAAAAGTAAATTAGAAAGTTGTTTAAAATGACATGCCCTGTCTGAATCATGAAATTTTAATTTGGAATTTTCTATCCCTTTAAGGATAGATAGATAGATAGATAGAAAGATAGGTCGGTAGGTAGATAGATAGGTAGATAGATAGACATAGGTAGGTACTGATAAAAGGCTCCATGAATAAGGCTTGTGCACATTGTGCACACGCCTATGTATAGACAAGCTGCTAGGGCCCCCTCCGGTTGTTACTTCTATCCCACCCAGCTGTGGAGTCTATCCTTGAAGACCGGCATTGACTCCTTTAAAAGGGAACATAACATTAAAATTTAGTTTTTCATGATTCAGAAACAATACACATTTTTAAACAGCTTTACAATTAACTTTTATTATCAATTTTCTTTGTTTTATTGTTATCCTTTGTTGAAAAGCAGGAAGGAAATCTCAAGAGTGTGCACGTGTTTGCAGTACTATATGGCTGCAGTTTTGCAACAATGCTATACATTGGCAAGAACACAGGGCATAGCGAAGGGACAGTTCTTGAGGAATAGAAGAATTTGCTCTAATGAACAGGTCTTTAATTCTGAATGTAAAAACCTGGGTGCTAGACTCCGTAAATGATTGTAAGAAGGTTATCAAACAGGCCCAGGAATATGCAGCACAATGTGATAGAAGTAGTCTGCTCTCAGTAGTTGGTAAATCCAGTGATAAAAAGATCCAATTTGACAATAAACCTAACTTTATTACTAGGTATTCTAACCAATATTACCAAATTTGCAATATAGTTAAAAAATATTTACCTATTTTGTATGGAGATGATGTTCTTAAAGATGTGGTCAAAGGAGGATGTAGGTTTACATATAGAAAGAGTCTTACACTTGGCCATTTGATTTCACCTAGCCAGCTACGTAAACCTGTTAGTCAGAGTTCCTGGCTAAGACATAATGGAACTTATAGATGTGGAAAGAATTGTAAAGCCTGTGAACATGTCAAGATAGGTAGTTCCTTTAGCTCTTATGTCACGAACCAGGTGTTCGATACTAGAGGATGCATCAATTGCTCTTCTTCGTTCATAGTGTATCTCATTGGTTGCACGGAACATAAAATTCAGTACGTGGGTATGACTACCCGTGACATTCGTACTCGTATACGTGAACACCTGGGATACATCAGGAATGAGAATCACTGCTCTGATCTTGCGAGTCATTTTATTGATATCCATCATGGCAATGTGTGCAGTTTTATATGGAATGCCATAGAAATTATCATTAAAAACCCTAGAGGTGGTGACAAATGGTCCATTTTGGCACGTCAGGAGGTCTATTGGATCCATAAACTGTGCACATTAAAACCTGATGGTTTCAATTCAGAGAATGATTTTATTAATTTTTGGGAGAATTAATTATGTATTTCATTTAATTGATTTTTTAGATATAATTGGTAACAACTTTGAATGAATTATTTGTATGTGAGTTATCGAGCTACTTATGTTTATATATATATGTATATTAAACTGTAGTGATTTCTTCATTTATCTATTCATAGAGTTTACTATATTTTAAAATTTAAAATTTATAATCTTTAATATCTTTTATTTATATGAAATACTTTGTATCATTCTATAATCTATTGATTTTTTCTAAATTACCCCGTCCCCGATTCCTTTCTATACCCCCCCTTTGTTGTATATATGTATATATATTTATGTAGAATCAGTTGTTTTCATTTCAACTTTAGCCATTGAATATAGGTGTCAATACGCCTATTATATATATATCTTTTGTGTGATGATCCCTTTAAATGGTGTCTAGAAGGTGTGTGATTTTTTTAACCAATGGGTAATCTGTGTAAGATATATAAACCTATATCACCTGTGAGCATGTATGGTCTATGATTACGGCTGAACCCTGCCGAAACGCGTAAGACCTGCTCTTTTCTTCTTTACGCTATTTTTGATGCCCATGTGTTTTAATTATTAAATAAACAATTGACTTTTTATTTACTATTTTGTTCCTTGGATCGCTTTTTTTCTATTGTTTTGGGAGGGAGAGGAGCCCTCCTATCCTTTGAACAAGTTTATTCCCAGCTTTGGAGTTTTGTCCTGTTAATAGAGGTTTTGTGAGTTCTATCACAATACACAGCATCTGAAGCGCTACGTAAGCAAGCTGTATTGGGACAACGTCTGACGTCACCCGGAAGTGCTGAAGAGGTACATGCTGGCCGGAGACGCCGAGGAGAAGAGACCGCTCAGACCTCGTAAAGAGGTGTTTTGCCACGGAGCTGAAACATACACCACAGAGGTGAGCGGAACGTCCTCTGGTTGTGAGAAGTGAGTGGTGGTTGTGTGCCCACTTACCGGGTCGGATTAATGCCGGAGTAGCCTTCCTTGGAGTGGTGAGTCAGGACTGGTATTGACGCCTCTGTCCTTCTTCTTTTTGCTGTGTATATTGTGTATAGTTCTACACTTCTACTATCTGATTATACATAACATTTGGGACATACCTATATCCAGTTGCTCAAATTACACACACGGACTTTGCACATTTGTTGTTTCCAAGAACACTGGGTGGCAGATATCTCTTCAACAAACAATAACACAAGAAAAAAAAAATGTATTCTCTATCTGAAACATGATGGAAAATTTTTGAGTTTCATGTCAGTTTAAAGAGACATAATACTCATATGATAAATCACTTGGAAGTGATGCATAGCTGTAAAAAGCTGACAAATAAATATCACCTGAGCATCTCTATGTAAAAAAGGTATTTTACCTCACAATTTCCTCAGCTCGGCAGAGTGAGTTCTGTGTAAAAAGTTATACTGTACTTTAGCTGCTGTCCAGCTGCAGGTAAATAAATTAACTGCAGTCTATCGGCATCAACAGTACTGAGGTAATGAACTTTTACTGTGATCTCATGAGATTTCACTTAAAGTGAATGTCAATTTTGATGCTAAAGTGCCCGGTTTTTAAAAATTTGATTAAAAACAGGGGCACTTTAATTCATCTAATTGTATCTAAGCCTATGCAGACTGCCCCTTATTTTAGTTCTTTTGACATACTTGCATTTTAGCCAATCAGTGCTCACTCCACAGTAAATTCCCTTTAATGCCTCTCAATACATGCTACTATTTTATTAGCCTTAGAAGCCATTGTCCTGCATTGTGCACCCATCTTTAGCTTGTTATCTATAAGTACTCCCAAATCCATTGCCTCCTCTGTTTTGCTAAATCTACTCCCATTTAAATAAAAGGTTGCCTGCTTATTTTTACTTCTAAAATGTAGAACCTTATATTTTCCAGTATTAAATCTCATTTTCTCCTGTTAAGTGTAGTCAGTCCACGGGGCATCCATTACTTATGGGATTATATCTCCTCCCTAACAGGAAGTGCAAGAGGATCACCCAAGCAGAGCTGCTATATAGCTCCTCCCCTCTACGTCATATCCAGTCATTCTCTTGCACCTAACTAAAGATAGGACGTGTGAGAGGACTGTGGTGTGTTAAACTTAGTTTTTATTTCTTCAATCAAAAGTTTGTTATTTTAAACGGCACAGGAGTGTGTTGTTTGTTCTCAGGCAGCATTAGAAGAAGAATCTACCTGAGTTTGTCTATGATCTTAGCGGTCGTAACTAAGATCCACTTGCTGTTCTCGGCCATTCTGAGGAGTGAGGTAACTTCAGAACAGGGGATAGCATGCAGTGCCCACCTGCAAGGAGGTATGTGCAGTAAATTATTTTCTAAGGAATGGAATTGACTGAGAAAATACTGCTAATACCGATGTAATGTAAGTGCAGCCTTAAATGCAGTAGTAGCGACTGGTATCAGGCTGATATGTATGTATGTATACTCTGAGGTATTTCTGGGGAATGGAATTTCACTAAGAAAATACTGTCAATATTAAAGTAATATTTGAGCCTGCACTGCAGTGAAAGCGACTAGCAGCAGGCTTATTAATAACACTTCATAATTTTCAATTTTTAAAAACGTTTACTGGCATGTTAATCGTTGTTTCTGAGGTACTTGGTGATAAAACTTTATGGGCATGATTTTTACCACTTGGCTGTCGTTTTTTTCTGAATAAAAACAGTTTACTGAGCTTCCCCACTGTTGTAATATGAGTGGGAGGGGCCTATTTTAGCGCTTTATTGCGCAGTAAAAATTTAGTCACAGTCTTCCTATTTCTTCCTCCATGATCCAGGACGTCTCTACAGAGCCCAGGGGTCTCCAAAACTAGTTTTGAGGGAGGTAATCAGTCACAGCAGACCTGTGACAGTGTGTTTGACTGTGATAAAAACGTTTATTATTTCAACTGTTATCCGTTTTGGGTATTAAGGGGTTAATCATCCTTTTGCTGGTGGGTGCAATCCTCTGCTAACTTTATACATTTTCTGTTAAAATTTGGTTGTTTTAACATATTTGGTTCATTGTTAATTCAACTGTGTCACATTTTTATGTTTTCTTAAGAGCGCAGTAGCGTTTTTTATATAGCTTGTAAATTTATTTAAAAGTTTTTTCCAAGCTTGCTAGTGTTATTGCTAGTCTGTTTAAACATGTCTGACACAAATGAATCTGTTTGTTCATTATGTTTAAAGGCCAATGTGGAGCCCAATAGAAATTTGTGCACTCAATGTATAGATGTTACTTTGAATAAAAGTCAAACTTTATATGTTAAAAAAATATCACCAGACAACAAGGGGGAAGTTATGCCGACTAACTCTCCTCACGTGTCAGTACCTTCGCCTCCCGCTCAGGAGGTGCGTGATATTGTGGCGCCAAGTACATCAGGGCGGCCCATACAAATCACTTTGCAAGACATGGCTAATGTTATGACTGAAGTACTATCTAAATTGCCAGAATTAAGAGGTAAACGCGATCACTCTGGGGTAAGAACAGAGTGCGCTGATAATAATAGAGCCATGTCTGATACTGCGTCACAATTTGCAGAACATGAGGACGGAGAGCTTCATTCTGTGGGTGACGGATCTGATCCAAGTAAACTGGATTCAGACATTTCAAATTTTAAATTTAAGCTTGAGAACCTCCGTGTATTACTAGGGGAGGTATTAGCGGCTCTGAATGATTGTAACACGGTTGCAATTCCAGAGAAAGTATGTAGGCTGGATAAATATTTTGCGGTACCGGCGTGTACTGACGTTTTTTCCTATACCTAAAAGGCTTACAGAAATTGTTAACAAGGAGTAGGATAGACCCGGTGTGCCCTTTTCACCCCCTCCTATATTTAGAAAAATGTTTCCAATAGACGCCACCACACGGGACCTATGGCAGACGGTCCCTAAGGTGGAAGGAGCAGTTTCTACTCTGGCTAAGCGCACCACTATCCCGGTGGAGGATAGCTGTGCTTTTTCAGATCCAATGGATAAAAAGTTAGAGGGTTACCTTAAGAAAATGTTTGTTCAGCAAGGTTTTATATTACAACCCCTTGCATGCATCGCGCCTGTCACTGCTGCGGCGGCATTCTGGTTTGAGTCTCTGGAAGAGACCCTTAGCACAGCTCCATTGGATGAGATTATGAACAAGCTTAAAGCCCTTAAGCTAGCTAATTCATTTATTTCTGATGCCGTAGTACACTTAACCAAACTTACGGCTAAGAACTCCGGATTCGCCATTCAAGTGCGCAGAGCGCTGTGGCTTAAATCCTGGTCAGCTGAATTGCTTAATATTCCTTTCAAAGGGCAGACATTATTCGGGCCCGGCTTGAAAGAAATTATCGCTGACATTACTGGAGGTAAGGGCCATGCCCTGCCTCAAGACAGGGCCAAACCAAAGGCTAAACAGTCTAATTTTCGTGCCTTTCGTAACTTCAAGGCAGGAGCAGCATCAACTTCCTCCACTCCAAGACAGGAAGGAACTGTTGCTCGCTACAGACAGGGCTGGAAACCTAACCAGTCCTGGAACAAGGGCAAGCAGGCCAGAAAACCTGCTGCTGCCCCTAAGACAGCATGAAGTGAGGGCCCCCGATCCGGAAACGGATCTAGTGGGGGGCAGACTTTCTTCGCCCAGGCTTGGGCAAGAGATGTCCAGGATCCCTGGGCGTTGGAGATCATATCTCAGGGATATCTTCTGGACTTCAAAGCTTCTCCTCCACAAGGGAGATTTCATCTTTCAAGGTTATCAGCAAACCAGATAAAGAAAGAGGCGTTTCTACGCTGTGTACAAGACCTCTTACTAATGGGAGTGATCCACCCAGTTCCGCGGTCGGAACACGGGCAAGGATTCTATTCAAATCTGTTTGTGGTTCCCAAAAAAGAGGGAACCTTCAGACCAATCTTGGACTTAAAGATCCTAAACAAATTCCTAAGAGTTCCATCGTTCAAAATGGAAACTATTCGAACCATCTTACCCATGATCCAAGAGGGTCAGTACATGACCACAGTGGATTTAAAGGATGCCTACCTTCACATACCAATTCACAAGGATCATTACCGGTATCTAAGATTTGCCTTCCTAAAAAGGCATTACCAGTTTGTAGCTCTTCCCTTCGGGTTAGCTACGGCTCCAAGAATCTTTACAAAGGTTCTGGGCTCTCTTCTGGCGGTACTAAGACCGCGAGGCATAGCGGTAGCTCCGTACCTAGACGACATTCTGATACAAGCGTCAAGTTTCCAAACTGCCAAGTCTCATACAGAGTTAGTTCTGGCATTTCTAAGGTCGCATGGGTGGAAGGTGAACGTAGAAAAGAGTTCTCTATTGCCACTCACAAGAGTTCCCTTTCTAGGGACTCTTATAGATTCTGTAGAAATGAAAATTTACCTGACGGAGGACAGGTTATCAAAACTTCTAAATGCTTGCCGTGTCCTTCATTCCATTCAACACCCGTCAGTGGCTCAGTGCATGGAGGTAATCGGCTTAATGGTAGCGGCAATGGACATAGTACCATTTGCGCGCCTGCATCTCAGACCGCTGCAATTGTGCATGCTAAGTCAGTGGAATGGGGATTACTCAGATTTGTCCCCTCTGCTAAATCTGGATCAAGAGACCAGAGATTCTCTTCTATGGTGGCTTTCTCGGCCACATCTGTCCAAGGGGATGCCCTTCCGCAGGCCAGATTGGACGATTGTAACAACGGACGCCAGCCTTCTAGGTTGGGGCGCAGTCTGGAATTCCCTGAAGGCTCAGGGATCATGGACTCAGGAGGAGAGACTCCTTCCAATAAACATTCTGGAATTAAGAGCAATTTTCAATGCTCTTCTGGCTTGGCCTCAGTTAGCAACTCTGAGGTTCATCAGGTTTCAGTCGGACAACATCACGACTGTGGCTTACATCAACCATCAAGGAGGAACAAGGAGTTCCCTAGCGATGATGGAAGTCTCAAAGATAATTCGCTGGGCAGAGTCTCACTCTTGCCACCTGTCAGCGATCCACATCCCAGGCGTGGAGAACTGGGAGGCGGATTTTCTAAGTCGCCAGACCTTTCATCCGGGGGAGTGGGAACTTCATCCGGAGGTGTTTGCCCAACTGCTTCATCTTTGGGGCAAACCAGATCTGGATCTCATGGCATCTCGCCAGAACGCCAAGCTTCCTTGTTACGGATCCAGGTCCAGGGACCCGGGAGCGGTACTGATAGATGCTCTGACAGCACCTTGGGTCTTCAACATGGCTTATGTGTTTCCACCTTTCCCGATGCTTCCTCGATTGATTGCCAGGATCAAACAGGAGAGAGCATCAGTGATTCTAATAGCGCATGCGTGGCCACGCAGGACCTGGTATGCAGATCTAGTGCACATGTCGTCCTGTCCACCATGGTCTCTGCCTCTGAGACAGGACCTTCTGATTCAGGGTCCTTTCAAACATCCAAATCTAATTTCTCTGAGGCTGACTGCATGGAGATTGAACGCTTGATTCTATCAAAGCGTGGCTTCTCGGAGTCAGTGATTGATACCTTAATACAGGCTAGGAAACCTGTTACCAGGAAAATTTACCATAAAGTATGGCGTAAATACTTATATTGGTGTGAATCCAAGAGTTACTCATGGAGTAAGGTTAGGATTCCTAGGATATTGTCTTTTCTACAAGAAGGTTTAGAAAAGGGTTTATCTGCTAGTTCGTTAAAGGGACAGATTTCAGCTCTGTCTATCCTTTTACACAAACGTCTGGTAGAAGTTCCAGACGTTCAGGCTTTTTGTCAGGCTTTGACTAGGATTAAGCCTGTGTTTAAGACTGTTGCTCCGCCGTGGAGCTTAAACTTAGTTCTTAACGTTCTGCAAGGTGTTCCGTTTGAACCCCTTCATTCCATCGATATCAAGCTGTTATCTTGGAAAGTTCTGTTTTTAATGGCTATTTCCTCGGCTCGAAGAGTCTCTGAGTTATCGGCCTTACATTGTGATTCTCCTTATCTGATTTTTCATTCAGACAAGGTAGTTCTGCGTACTAAACCTGGGTTCTTACCTAAGGTAGTCACTAACAAGAATATCAATCAAGAGATTGTTGTTCCATCATTGTGCCCTAACCCTTCTTCAAAGAAGGAACGACTTTTGCACAATCTGGACGTCGTCCGTGCCCTGAAATTTTATTTGCAGGCAACTAAAGATTTTCGTCAAACTTCTTCCCTGTTTGTCGTTTATTCTGGACAGAGGAGAGGTCAAAAAGCTTCGGCTACCTCTCTCTCTTTTTAACTTTGTAGCATAATACGTTTAGCCTATGAGACTGCTGGACAGCAGCCTCCTGAAAGGATTACAGCTCATTCTACTAGAGCTGTGGCTTCCACTTGGGCCTTTAAGAATGAGGCCTCTGTTGAACAGATTTGCAAGGCTGCAACTTGGTCTTCACTCTCACTTTTTCAAAATTTTACAAATTTGACACTTTTGCTTCTTTGGAGGCTGTTTTTGGGAGAAAGGTTCTACAGGCAGTGGTTCCTTCCGTGTAAGATCCTGTCTGTCCCTCCCGTCATCCGTGTACTTTTAGCTTTGGTATTGGTATCCATAAGTAATGGATGACCCGTGGACTGACTACACTTAACAGGAGAAAAATATAATTTATGCTTACCTGATAATTAATTTCTCCTGTAGTGTAGTCAGTCCACGGCCCGCCCTGTTTTTACGGCAGGTCTAAATTTTAATTAAACTCCAGTCACCACTGCACCCTATAGTTTCTCCTTTCTCGTATGGTTTTGGTCGAATGACTGGATATGACGTAGAGGGGAGGAGCTATATAGCAGCTCTGCTTGGGTGATCCTCTTGCACTTCCTGTTAGGGAGGAGATATAATCCCATAAGTAATGGATGACCCGCGGACTGACTACACTACAGGAGAAATGAATTTATCAGGTAAGCATAAATTATATTTTCCATTTACCTGCCCATTCTTCTAATATTTGTAAAGCAATTTTATCCTGCACTGACCTAATGAGGCCTACTTATCAAGCCATCAACTATGCTGCATTTGCCGGCACCAATACGATCGCCTAACATCGCGGCCAGCTTCCTCTGGTTGTTGCAAGGCATTTCTAACCTCAGAAATGATGGATAGGTCATCCTCCAATCCCGGCTTCCCACCGGGGGAATCAGTGTCTGATTCAACACCGTGATTGGAGGAAGCCGGATTCCTCATTTTAGACCCAGGAAGAGGCTTTGCGATGACCGGAGGAAGCTGGAGCTGCTATGAAAATTTAAAGCTGCGTTTTTTTTCTCAACAGGAGTGAAATGTAAATTTTGATGAATTAAAGTGCCCCTATTTTTAATCGAATTTTTAAAAACCGGGCACTTTAGCATCAAAATTGACATTCACTTTAACTCTTATGAGATTTCATAGTTAACTTCCTTAAACTGAATAGGGAAATAAGATATGTGTGCATGAGGCTCACTCCCTTGCCTGTCCCTGGACAGACATACTGACTTGCTGCTTAAAAGGACAGTCAAGTCCAAAAAAACTTTCATGATTCAAATAGGGCATGTAATTTTAAACAACTTTCCAATTTACTTTTATCACTAATTTTGCTTTGTTCTTTGGTATTTTTAGTGAAAGCAAACCTAGGAGGTTTATATGCTAATTTCTTAGACCTTGAAGGCCGCCTCTAATCTAAATGCATTTTGACAGTTTTTCACCACTAGAGGGCACTAGTTCACATGTTTCATATAGATGACATTGAGCTCATGCATGTGAATTTACTCTGGAGTGAGCACTGATTGGCTAAACTGCAAGTCTGTCAAAAGAACTAAAATAAGGGGCAGTCTGCATAGGCTTAGATACAAGGTAATTACAGGGGTAAAACGTGTATTATTATAACTGTGTTGGTTATGCAAAACTGTGGAATGGGTAATTAAGGGATTATTTATCTTTTAAAACAACAAAAATTCTGGTGTTGACTGTAATTTTAAAGTCCCTTACATTGGGGACATTATGAGGTAAAATATCTTTTTTTTTTTTTACATAGAGATGTTGAGGTGATATTTTCTAGTCAGCTTTTTACAGCTATGCTGCATCACTTTCAAGTGTTTCAACATTTGGGTATCGTGTCCCTTTAATGTGACAAATGTCATGTGAGTGAGATTCTTCTCTCTCCTTTGAAGATTTGAAAAACATTGCTTTGATATACTGTACTACATTCAGGACCGTCTTTAACACAGGGCAAAAGGGGCAGCTGCCCTGGGCCCAGTTTCTGTTGAGGGGCCCAAGAGTCCTAAAAAAAAAAAAAAATTTTTTTTTTTTTATTGTTCATACCAGACTGCTGATGTGACATGGGGAACACACACATTCAGTCCTAATACTGTCACAGTCAAAAGTACTCTGCTTATATTTTTTTTTAAAAACTGTGCCAGACCGTGCCGGTGTCATGTGACATGCCAAGCTAGTGCCATGTGCTGTTTTAGATGTGCACTGTGCAGCACTGAATACAAAGCCCTAACTTGGCATCCAGCCATTTCCCACTGCATCAGAAAAGGTCCTATTGGGGTTACCACTGTTACCAGGTAACTGCTCTGGTTGTGGGGATTGTTTCTGGGTAGGGCTGACTGTAGGCGCATGCAGCAGAAATCTGGAGCGGCAGGCACATGAGGATTTGAGCATCTGTGCAGCTGCATACACTGCTCTCTTCAGTCTTGAGGCTGTGTGACTCATCTCACACTGTATCCATGCAGCCTTGGACAGACAGCATCCAGTCTACTGGTCCCCTTAGCCCTGCTCTTTCTGCTGTGGCCCTAAGATCAACTAACTGAAGTTTGTTAGGAGAATAGTGCTTTGTAGAAAGGTGTCAGTGGGAAGAATAAGTGAGTGCACACACGCCCCTCCCCATGCAGCATTGTCTAGTTCAGGGTGAGAGGGAACTTGTTCCTAGCAAAGAAGCTACATGTGCTGGTGTGGCTGATGTATAGCGTCATGCTGATACTTCACACATTAATGTAAGGTTTATTTTTATAGCTTTTATTTTCTCTCTGTCTCAGATTTTACAGCTTCCCATAGTAGTTCTGCTGTTCCAGTCAGTAAACTTATATTTGTCTGCACCTCCATGCTTCCTCCTTTACCTTGCTTTGCTCCTGTTGGCTGCCCTAAATCTCTTTAACCAGCTAACCTCACACCAGAATAACATTCAAAAGAATATTAAATGAATCCACAGTGGAGGAATTTATATATTTATTTACTTATTAGTACTGCTTAGGTCCAGTTTCACATATTGCATTTTTTTTTTTTTTAAATGATTAGCCCAGCAGTGGATGATCCACCGCTGGGCAAATAATAATAAAAAAAAAATTATTTAGTTGTTTTTTGGGATGTTGGGGTGGAGATCAAAATTGCATGCGGTGGGGGCCCAAGAAAATTTTTGCCCAGGGTCCAATCAATATTAAAGACGGCCCTGACTACATTATTTGGGTGCCCTTTCTTTATTTCTATTGTTCTAGAACCAAGAGCTGACCAAGATTTCTACTGTCTACACCAAGGGATTTCTTTTGTTCTAGCTTGGTTTGCATTTTAAAAGGGATTTTATTTGTTTTACATTTGACTTTGCACATTAATTTGCAGTCACAAACTATTTATAACCAGCTATTTATAAATATTGTTTAACGGTGTATTTTGCCTTTGTTTTTATTACATTAGAGCATTTTTTTTCTTTTTATGTTCTTTTAAAGGGGTCTATTCCCAAACTTCCAAAATACACTATAAGGGTTATTTATGGAAGGTTTTCTGGAAACAAATGTAACTAATCCACATTCTATGTTAATAATTATACATTATTGCAGAACACACAACAACGTATTACTATGAAGAATTCTATGCATTAGCCACAGCATTTGATAGGCACACGGGATAAGATATATTCTTTGTCTTGAACATTTCTGTATATAAAGCTGAATTATTTATTGTAGTTTGCATATAAATTAATTTCCATCTGCCTAGAGATTTGCTAGCTATTTTCTTGTAAACACCACTGTTATTTTTATGGTTTTCAATGTGTATTTATGAGTTGGAGCTAAGAGCTATTGATAAAAGATCTAACTGTTCCTATAACACTTTATGACCTTAACCTTTCTGAGTAAGGATCTTCTGAGATTTTCATTTGGGGTAGACACTTTGTATTATACTTTCTCTGAGATAAAACTACAGTATACAGACTCACTAAGACTTACTCTTGACTTGTGTGATGAGTAAATGGAGATGCTATTTTAGGAGATCAAATTCCCCTATTTGAAATAAGAGGAATAAAAAACTATTTGAGTCAATGAACAGCGATAGGGGGCACTCAAACTATATACATGAAAAAAAAAAGTGTGTAATAAAACCCCTAAAAATAAGTAGTTATATATATATATATATAGGCCAACAGTGATACATTAAACTAGGATTCTTTCCTCAATATGATAAATATCCTGTGAAATAAAGTGATACTTAATAATACATATATAATATACAATCATATAAGCTTAAATAAATGCTAAAAGTATTTATGAAGTCCTTAGATATGATTCATATTCAAGAATAAGAAGGTGAATCTAGGAAAACCCAGAGACAAAGGGAGCCTCATAGCGTATCAAAAGTTTAAATAGAAATCAGGCAAATCAATCCTTTGTTGAAAAGCAGGAAGGAAATCTCAAGAGTGTGCACGTGTCTGCAGTACTATATGTCTGCAGTTTTGCAACAATGCTATTCATTGACAAGAACACTGGGTGGCAGATATCTCTTCAACAAAGAATAACACAAGAAAAAAAAATGTATTCTCTATCTGAAACATGATGGAAAAATTTTGAGTTTCATGTCAGTTTAAAGAGACATAATACTCATATAATAAATCACTTGGAAGTGATGCATAGCTGTAAAAAGCTGACAAATAAATATCACCTGAGCATCTCTATGTAAAAAAGGTATTTTACCTCACAATTTCCTCAGCTCGGCAGAGTAAGTTCTGTGTAAAAAGTTATACTTTAGATGCTGTCCAGCTGCAGGTAAAGAAATGAACTGCAGTCAATCGGCATCAACAGTACTGAGGTCATGAACTTTTACTGTGATCTCATGAGATTTCACTTAATGTGAATGTTAATTTTGATGCTAAAGTGCCCGGTTTTAAAAAAATTCGATTAAAAACAGGGGCACTTTAATTCATCTAATTGTATCTAAGCCTATGCAGACTGCCCCTTATTTTAGTTCTTTTGACAGACTTGCATTTTAGCCAATCAGTGCTCACTCCACAGTAAATTCCCTTTAATGCCTCTCAATACATGCTACTATCTTATTAGCCTTAGAAGCCATTGTCCTGCATTGTGCACCCATCTTTAGCTTGTTATCTATAAGTACTCCCAAATCCATTGCCTCCTCTGTTTTGCTAAATCTACTCCCATTTAAATAAAAGGTTGCCTGCTTATTTTTACTTCTAAAATGTAGAACCTTATATTTTCCAGTATTAAATCTCATTTTCCATTTACCTGCCCATTCTTCTAATATTTTTAAAGCAATTTTATTCTGCACTGACCTAATGAGGCCTACTTATCAAGCCATCAACTATGCTGCATTTGCCGGCACCAATACGCTCGCCTAACATCGCGGCCAGCTTCCTCTGGTCGTTGCAAGACATTTCTGACGTCAGAAATGATGTATAGGTCATCCTCCAATCACGGCTTCCCACCAGGGGAATCAGTGTCTGATTCAACACCGTGATTGGAGGAAGCCGGATTCCTCATTTTAGACCCAGGAAGATGCTTTGCGACGACCGGAGGAAGCTGGAGCTGCTATGAAGATTAAAAGGTAAGTTTTTTTTTCTCAACAGGAGTGAAATGTAAATTTTGATGAATTAAAGTGCCCCTATTTTAAACTGCTATACCGCTATAATGACATGTATGTATACACTTCAGTATTCTGGGAATGGTACTTCACCGGAAACTACTTTGTTAAAGGTCACTAATCTTTTTAATAAGTTTTATATCATGTTAAACGTTTTTGCTGGAATGTAGAATCGTTTACACTGTTGAGGTACTGAGTAAAATAAATGTTTGGGCTTTATTTTCCACTTGGCAGTAGTTTATTTTGAATTGTGACAGTTTCGTTTCTTCACTGCTGTGTGTGAGAGGGAGGGGCCGTTTTTGGCGCTCTTTGCTACGCATCAACAATTTCCAGTCAGCTATTATTTTCCTGCATGATCCGGTTCATCTCTGACAGATCTCAGGGGTCTTCAAACTTCTTGAAGGGAGGTACATTCTCTCAGCAGAGCTGTGAGAATTTTTTATATTGACTGTGGATAAAGACGTTACTCAATAATTTTTGTGTCAAATTTAGTTATGTTATCTTACTAATGGGAACAAAACCCTTGCTAAAAGTTGTGTTGTTTTAAAATTGATGCTATAACTGTTCTCAGTGTATTATCTCAAACTGTCATTTAATCATTTAATCGTTTAGTACCTCTTTGAGGCACAGTACGTTTTGATAAAAAAGGATTATAACCAGGTTGCAAGTTATTGCTAGTGTGTTAAACATGTCTGACTCAGAGGATATCTGTGTCATTTGTTCCAATGCCAAGGTGGAGCCCAATAGAAATTTATGTACTAACTGTATTGATGCTACTTTAAATAAAAGTCAATCTGTACAATGTGAACAAATTTCACCAATTGCGAGGGGAGAGTTTATGCCGACTAACTCGCCTCACGCGGCAGTACCTGCATTCCCGCCCGGGAGGTGCGTGATATTATGGCGCCTAGTACATTGGGCGGCCATTACAGATAACATTACAAGATATGGCTACTGTTATGACTGAAGTTTGTCTAAATTACCTGAGCTAAGAGGCAAGCGTGATCACTCTGGGGTGAGAACAGAGTGCGCTGACAATACTAGGGCCATGTCTGATACTGCGTCACAGCTTGCAGAGCATGAGGACGGAGAGCTTCATTCTGTGGGTGACGGTTCTGATCCAAACAGATTGGATTCAGATATTTCAAATTTTAAATTTAAATTGGAGAACCTCCGTGTATTACTAGGGGAGGTCTTAGCAGCTCTCAATGATTGTAACACCGTTGCAATACCAGAGAACTATGTAGGTTGAATAAATACTTTGCTGGTACCGGCGAGTACTGACGTTTTTCCTATACCTAAGAGATTAACTGAAATTGTTACTAAGGAGTGGGATAGACCCGGTGTGCCGTTCTCCCCCTCCAATATTTAGAAAGATGTTTCCAATAGACGCCACCACTCGGGACTTATGGCAAACGGTCCCTAAGGTGGAGGGAGCAGTTTCTACTCTAGCTAAGCGTACCACTATCCCGGTGGAGGATAGCTGTGCCTTTTCAGATCCAATGGATAAAAAATTGGAGGGTTACCTTAAGAAAATGTTTGTTCAACAAGGTTTTATTTTGCAACCCCTTGCATGTATCGCGCCGATTACGGCTGCGGCAGCATTTTGGATTGAGTCTGGAAGAGAACCTTAGTTCATATACGCTAGACGACATTATGGACGGCTTAGAGTCCTTAAACTAGCTAATTCATTCATTTCGGAGGCCGTAGTACATTTAACCAAACTTACGGCTAAGAACTCAGGATTCGCCATACAGGCACGTAGGGCGCTGTGGCTAAAATCCTGGTCAGCTGATGTTACTTCTAAGTCCAAATTACTTAATATTCTTTCAAGGGGCAGTCCTTATTTGGGCCCGGTTTGAAAGAGATTATCGCTGACATTACAGGAGGTAAGGGCCACGCCCTACCTCAAGACAAAGCCAAAGCTAAGGCTAGACAGTCTAATTTTCGTCCCTTTCGGAATTTCAAAACAGGAGCAGCATCAACCTCCACTGCACCAAAACAGGGAAGGAGCTGTTGCTCGTTACAGGCAAGGCTGGAAGCCCAACCAGTCCTGGAACAAGGGCAAACAGGCCAGGAAACCTGCTGCTGCCCCAAAGACAGCATGAATCGAGAGCCCCCGATCCGGGACCGGATCTAGTGGGGGGCAGACTTTCTCTCTTCGCCCAGGCCTGGGCAAGAGATAGAGATGTTCAGGATCCCTGGGCGCTAGAGATCATATCTCAGGGATACCTTCTAGACTTCAAATTATCTCCCCCAAGAGGGAGATTTCATCTGTCAAGATTGTCAACAAACCAGATAAAGAAAAGAAGCGTTTCTACGCTGTGTACAAGATCTGTTTATTAATGGGAGTGATCCATCCGGTTCCGCGGTCGGAACAAGGACAAGGGTTCTACTCAAACCTGTTTGTGGTTCCCAAAAAAGAGGGAACCTTCAGACCAATCCTAGATATTTAAAGATTCTAAACAAATTCCTAAGAGTTCCATCGTTCAAAATGAAACTATTCGGACAATCTTGCCCATGATCCAAAAGGGTCAGTACATGACCACAGTGGATTTAAAAGATGCTTACCTTCACATACCGATCCACAAAGATCATCACCGGTATCTACGGTTTGCCTTCCTAGACAGGCACCAGTTTGTAGCTCTTCCATTCGGATTGGCTACAGCCCCAAGAATCTTCACAAAGATTCTAGGTGCCCTCCTGGCGGTACTAAGACCGCGAGGGATTTCGGTAGCTCCGTATCTAGACGACATTCTAATACAGGCTTCAAGCTTTCAAACTGCCAAGTCTCATACAGAGTTAGTTCTGGCATTCTAAGGTCGCATGGATGGAAAGTGAACGAGAAGAAGAGTTCTCTTTTTCCTCTCACAAGAGTTCCATTCTTGGGGACTCTTATAGATTCTGTAGAAATGAAGATTTACCTGACAGAGGACAGGTTAACAAAACTTCAAGATGCATGCCGTGTCCTTCATTCCATTCAACACCCGTCAGTAGCGCAATGCATGGAGGTGATCGGCTTAATGGTAGCGGCAATGGACATAGTACCTTTTGCACGCCTACACCTCAGACCGCTGCAATTTATGCATGCAAGTCAGTGGAATGGGGATTACTCAGATTTGTCCCCTACTCTGAATCTGAATCAAGAGACCAGAAATTCTCTTCTATGGTGGCTTCATCGGCCACACTGTCCAGGGGGATGCCATTCAGCAGGCCAGACTGGACAATTGTAACAACAGACGCCAGCCTACTAGGTTGGGGCGCTGTCTGGAATTCTCTGAAGGCTCAGGGATTATGGAATCAGGAGGAGAGTCTCCTTCCAATAAACATTCTGGAATTGAGAGCAGTTCTCAATGCCCTTCTGGCTTGGCCCCAATTAACAACTCGGGGGTTCATCAGGTTTCAGTCGGACAATATCACGACTGTAGCTTACATCACCATCAGGGAGGGAAAAAAGCTCCCTAGCAATGATGGAAGTATCAAAGATAATTCGATGGGCAGAGTCTCACTCTTGCCACCTGTCAGCAATCCACATCCGGGAGTGGAGAACTGGGAGGCGGATTTCTTGAGTCGCCAGACTTTTCATCCGGGGGAGTGGGAACTTCATCCGGAGGTCTTTGCCCAAATACTTCGAAGTTGGGGCAAACCAGAGATAGATCTCATGGCGTCTCGCCAGAACGCCAACTTCTCAGTAGGGTCCAGATCCAGGGATCCGGGAGCGGTTCTGATAGATGCTTTGACAGCACCTTGGAACTTCGGGATGGCTTATGTGTTTCCACCCTTCCCGCTGCTTCCTCGATTGATTGCCAAAATCAAACAGGAGAGAGCATCAGTGATTCTAATAGCACCTGCATGGCCACGCAGGACTTGGTATGCAGATCTAGTGGACATGTCATCCTGTCCACCTTGGTATCTACCTCTAAGACAGGACCTTCTGATACAGGGTCCGTTCAAACATCAAAATCTAACTTCTCTGAAACTGACTGCTTGGAAATTGACGCTTGATTTTATCAAAACGTGGTTTTTCTGAGTCGGTTATTGATACCCTGATACAGGCTAGGAAGCCTGTTACCAGAAAGATTTACCATAAAATATGGCGTAAATACCTATACTGGTGTGAATCCAAACGTTTACTCCTGGAGTAAGGTTAGGATCTCTAGGATCTTGTCCTTTCTACAGAGGGCTTAGAAAAGGGTTTATCGGCTAGTTCATTAAAGGGACAGATTTCAGCTCTGTCCATCTTGTTACACAGGCGTCTGTCAGAAAATCCAGACGTCCAGGCCTTTTGTCAGGCTTTAGCTAGGATCAAGCCTGTGTTTAAAGCTGTTGCTCCACCATGGAGTTTAAACTTAGTTCTTAACGTTTTACAGGGTGTTCCGTTTGAACCCTTCATTCCATTGTTATAAAATTGTTATCTTGGAAAGTTCTGTTTTTAATGGCTATTTCTCGCTCGAAGAGTCTCTGAGTTATCAGCATTACATTGTGATTCTCCTTATCTGATTTTTCACTCAGACAAGTAGTAGTTCTGCGTACTAAACCTGGGTTCTTACCTAAGGTAGTCTACTAACAGGAATATCATCATCAAGAGATTGTTGTTCCATCCTTGTGTCCAAATCCTTCTTCAAAGAAGGAACGTCTTCTACACCATTCCTGGATGTAGTTCGTGCTCTCCAAGTTCTACTTGCAGGCAACCTAAGAGTTTCGTCAAACTTCTTCCCTGTTTGTCGTTTATTCTGGACAGAGGAGAGGTCAAAAAGCTTCTGCTACCTCTCTCTCGTTTTGGCTTCGTAACATAATACGTTTTAGCCTATGCAGACTGCTGGACAGCAGCCTCCTGAAAAGAATTAGCAGCTCATTCCACTAGAGCTGTGGCTTCCACTTGGGCCTTTAGAAATGATGGCCTCTGTTGAAACAGATTTGCAAGGCTGCAACTTGGTCTTCGCTTCATACTTTTCCCAAATTTTACAAATTGACACTTTTGCTTCTTCGGAGGCTATTTTTGGGAGAAAGGTTCTTCAGGCAGTGGTTCCTTCTGTATATCGAATTTTAAAAAACCGGGCACTTTAGCATCAAAATTGACATTCACTTTAACTCTTATGAGATTTCATAGTTAACTTCCTTAAACTGAATAGGGAAATAAGATATGTGTGCTTGAGGCTCACTCCCTTGTCTGTCCCTGGACAGACATACTGACTTGCTGCTTAAAAGGACAGTCAAGTCCAAAAAAACTTTCATGATTCAAATAGGGCATGATATTTTAAACAACTTTCCAATTTTCTTTTATCACCAATTTTGCTTTGTTCTCTTGGTATTCTTACTGAAAGCAAACCTAGGAGGTTTATATGCTAATTTATTAGACCTTGAAGGCCGCCTCTAATCTAAATGCATTTTGACAGTTTTTTACCACTAGAGGGCATTAGTTCACGTGTTTCATATAGATGACATTGAGCTCATGCATGTGAATTTACTGTGGAGTGAGCACTGATTGGCTAAAATGCAAGTCTGTCAAAAGAACTAAAATAAGGGGCAGTCTGCATAGGCTTAGATACAAGGTAATTACAGGGGTAAAATGTGTATTATTATAACTGTGTTGGTTATGCAAAACTGTGGAATGGGTAATTAAGGGATTATCTATCTTTTAAAACAACAACAATTCTGGTGTTGACTGTAATTTTAAAGTCCCTTACATTGGGGACATTATGAGGTAAAATAACTTTTTTTTTACATAGAGATGTTGAGGTGATATTTTCTAGTCAGCTTTTTACAGCTATGCTGCATCACTTTCAAGTGTTTCAACATTTGTGTATCATGTCCCTTTAATGTGACAAATGTCATGTGAGTGAGATTCTTCTCTCTCCTTTGAAGATTTGAAAAACATTGCTTTGATATACTGTACTACATTATTTTGGTGCCCTTTCTTTATTTCTATTGTTCTAGAACCAAGAGCTGACCAAGATTTCTATTGTCTACACCAAGGGATTTCTTTTGTAATAATTTTAGCTTGGTTTGCATTTTAAAAGGGCTTTTATTTGTTTTACATTTGACTTTGCACTTTAATTTGCAGTCACAAACTATTTATAACCAGCTATTTATAAATATTGTTTAACGGTGTATTTTACCTTTTTTTTTATTACATTAGAGCATTTTTTTTCTTTTTATGTTCTTTTAAAGGGGTCTATACCCAAACTTCCAAAATACACTACAAGGGTTATTTATGGAAGGTTTTCTGGAAACAAATGTAACTAATCCACATTCTATGTTAATAATTATACATTATTGCAGAACACACAACAACGTATTACTATGAAGAATTCTATGCATTAGCCACAGCATTTGATAGGCACACGGGATAAGATATATTCTTTGTCTTGAACATTTCTGTATATAAAGCTGAATTATTTATTGTAGTTTGCATATAAATTAATTTCCATCTGCCTAGAGATTTGCTAGCTATTTTCTTGTAAACACCACTGTTATTTTTATGGTTTTCTATGTGTATTTATGAGTTGGAGCTAAGAGCTATTGATAAAAGATCTAACTGTTCCTATAACACTTTATGACCTTAACCTTTCTGAGTAAGGATCTTCTGAGATTTTCATTTGGGGTAGACACTTTGTATTATACTTTCTCTGAGATAAAACTACAGTATACAGACTCACTAAGACTTACTCTTGACTTGTGTGATGAGTAAATGGAGATGCTATTTTAGGAGATCAAATTCCCCTATTTGAAATAAGAGGAATCAAAAACTATTTGAGCCAATGAACAGCGATAGGGGGCACTCAAACTATATACATGAAAAAAAACAGTGTGTAATAAAACCCCTAAAAATAAGTAGTTATTTATATATATATATATATAGGCCAACAGTGATACATTAAACTAGGATTCTTTCCTCAATATGATAAATATCCTGTGAAATAAAGTGATACTTAATAATACATATATAATATACAATCATATAAGCTTAAATAAATGCTAAAAGTATTTATGAAGTCCTTAGATATGATTCATATTCAAGAATAAGAAGGTGAATCTAGGAAAACCCAAACAGAGACAAAGGGAGCCTCATAGCGTATCAAAAGTTTAAATAGAAATCAGGCAAATCAATGGACATTTAGTGAGCACCTCAGAGGGTGATCAAATGCAGGCTGGAATCTCTGAGCTACCCAGCAAGCTCACTCCCAAGTGGAAGCATTTTTTTGTTACAGTTCATTGACTGGACACCTAACCACGAAGAGTCTAACCATCAGTGATGTTTTCCTGAGAGTAACTCCATTGGCTTCACAGACGTTTAAATGTCACTTTGTGTATTTCTGGAGCCAACATTTGCCAGCAGTGAGCTTGCTGGATAGCTCAGAGATTCCAGCCTGCTTTTGATCACCATTTGAGGTGCTCACTAAATGTGAGTAGAATCTATCCATTGATTTGCCTGATTTCTATTTGAACTTTTGATACCCTATGAGGCACCCTTTGTCTCTGTTTGTGTTTTCAAATAGGAGGAGTCAAAGTTTTAATGCAAAGCAGCATCATCTTACGTATTTATAAAATGATGGCACTGATGTGAAACATTAAGATAATGCTTTTGGGATATATTTTTTGGAAAGGGATAAGATGAGAATCATTAAACGGGGATATTAAACATGAAATACATATTATAAGCACGGCATTGAGTTTATAACATGCCTTCTTCTAGTCATATATGCCCCCATGTTAAAATCTATCTTTTACTACATTTCAGTGCTGAAGTGTTTGCACATGTGCAGTAACTCTCTTTAATATGCCCCCAGTGTAACTTAGGTTCCAAAATGGCAGCAATCATAATTAGAGGGAGGTGCATGAATTGTTTTTAGTGTTTAGTTTCCCTTTAACCAGGTCTAAAACTATCAAAGCAAACTATCAGGGGGCACGGTCAGATGTCCCAATGTATTACATAGACATAAAACACAGTGAAAACAATCCATTGGTATAGTAGTAGTGTTTCTCCCTCTAGGAGTTTTAAAACACAGGAACACATACAAGAAATAGAGAGAAGCTTTTTATAGGCTTAAAACATATCTGTATATTGTTTCAAAGAAATAGTAAAGTTTACAAACATTTTCATACATTGTTATTAATCCAAGGGCATTAGCTTAAATTTTGTGCATGATGGCTGCCATCTTGGAGATTCCAGTCTTTTACCAATATCTGTATATTTGTGCATTTCCTATTAAAGATGTTTAGAGAACAGTCATTTTTTATTTCTATGTAACATCTTTGAGCATCTGATTGCGCCCCCTTGTGGTGTTGGATTGTGAGGGGCTATAGTTACTTCTATATCTTTTATTCTGTTACTTCCACAATTTTATTTATTTTTTGGATTCTACTACACAAAAATCACATTCCGGTGTTAGTCACAGTTATTCTCCTGTTTGAATACTCCCAAGATCTCCAGTGTTTTAGGTACTCAACACGAGAATCTTATACTTTTATCACATAATTACTGAGAACTGTACAATCTCTTCATATTTACTAAAAGGAAAAGTATACAATTCTCGCCACTTTCTGTGCAAAGTTCTCACATTTAGTTAAAGGGACAGTCAACACGAGAATTTTTGTTGTTTTAAAAGATAGATAATCCCTTAATTACCAATTCCCCAGTTTTGCATAACCAACACAGTTATAATTATACACGTTTTACCTCTGTAATTACCTTGTAGCTAAGCCTCAGCAGACTGCCCCCTTATTTCAATTCTTTTGACAGACTTGCATTTTAGCCAATCAGAGCTGTCTCCATGGTAAATTCATGTGCATAAGCTCAATGTTATCTATAGGAAACATGTGAACTAATGCCCTCTAGTGGTGAAAAACTATCAAAATGCATTTAGATTAGAGGCGGCCTTCAAGGTCTAAGAAATTATCATATGAACCTCCTAGGTTTAGCTTTCAACTAAGAATACCAAGAGAACAAAGCAAAATTGGTGATAAAAGTAAATTGGAAAGTTGTTTAAAATGACATGCCCTATTTGAAACATGAAAGCTTTTTTTGGACTTGACTGTCCCTTTAAATGGACACTCAAGTCAAAATAACCTTTTATGATTCAGACAGAGCATTCAGTTTTAAGACACTTTCCAATTTACTTCCAATATCAAATTTTGCACAGTCTTTTTATATTCACACTTTCTGGGGGAAAAAGATTCTACAGAGCATATGCACAAGCTCACAGGGTATACGTATACTAGTCTGTGATTGGTTGGTGTCTGTCACATGATACAGGGGGCCGGAAAATTGGAGAAAAAATTGATTTGTCAGAAAAAAAAATCTACTGCTTTTTTGAAATTCAGAGTAGGTGTTATTGCATTGTCTTTTTATTATGTACTTGTTAATGATGTAGTTCTACTGCATTGAGTGGTCCTTTAAATGGACACTGAACCCACATTTTTTTCTTTCGTGATTCAGATAGAGCATGCAATTTTAAGCAACTTTCTAATTTACTCCTATTATCACATTTTCTTAATTGTCTTGGTATCTTTATTTGAAATGCAAGAATGTAAGTTTAGATGCCGGCCCATTTTTGGTGAACAACCTGGGTTGTTCTTGCTGATTGGTGGATAAATTCATCCACCAATAAAAAATTGCTGTCCAGAGTCTGAACCAAAAAAAGAAAAAGCCTAGATGCCTTCTTTTTCAAATAAAGATAGCAAGAGAACAAAGAAAAAGTGATAATAGGAGTAAATTAGAAAGTTGCTTAAATTTGCATGCACTATCTAAATCATGAAAGAAAACATTTGGGTTCATTGTCCCTTTAAGTGTTACAATGTTTGACTGAATGATTTTTGCTTTAATAATCTAGTTACAACATCAGCCCTGATAGGTTCCTCGTGAGATCCAATAAGGGAAAGCTCTGTATCTCACTCAGTCCCTGAAATTCAAAACCCCTCTGCTTAGGTGAGATTTTATAAAATGATCCTCCAGCCCTGCAAGACCCTAGTGAAATTTTCAAAAGGCAGATTTTGGTTTACTTCTCCAAGGGGCATTCCCTGCATTTCTGTATGTGAAGGAAAGACAAGCCCAGAGCAATATAGCACTGCAGGACATGACAGTTATGCTGCATTTACACTTTGTGCTTTCTATTTTATATCACTTTACACTTCAGATTAAATTGTATTCCATTTAAACTTTGCACTTTCTATTTTTAATGTTATTGTGTATATAGCAGTGTATTTAGGATTGTTATATTACAAATTATGATTATAACTTCACAGTTTCTGTGTAACTTTAGCAAAATAGGCTCATACTTTGTATATTTTTAGGCTCATACTTTTTATATTTAAGTGTATCTTTTTACAAATTAGATTACACTTTGTAAGTCTTTTATTTAAATTAAAACTGTAAAACTGTCAGATTAAGTTTCCCAGAGAGCGTCATTACTTTCTATTGGCCAGATAGTTAAACCTTCTCTAGTTTGGAGAGAAATTATAGTGCACAGGAGCAGAACTAATTGAATTTTCTAAGAAAAGGGGAGCAACCTGCAAGTCCCTGAGAGATGAGAGATATCTTCCTTCAGAAAGTAATGAAGCTCTCTGGGATACAAAATTTCACATGGGAGAGAGAAGGTAACAGGAGAACCCCTGGGGATGATATAAATGCTCTATTTACATTAATTCCAAATTAAACTTACATGTTTTCACTGCAATTTAACTTGCTTTTGTCTATAATTTAGTATATATTATTTTTCTGTTAGTTTAAATAAGTGTATTGCAAATTTTGAGCAAACTTCACCTGCATACAGCTGGCAAGACAAATCAGTGAGCCCATCTTGTTAAAAATGCTTAGAAGATTTCACAAGACTTGTGAGAGAGCTTCAGACAAACCCTGGGAACTTCAGTCCACTTTCTGAAATTGTCTGTTATAGTTTGCAATGCAGCAAATACAAGGTGCAAAGTAATTTGTAAAAGCTACACAGAAATATACAAAGTATGATCCTAAGTTATTAAAGTAAAGTATACAGAAAGAGACAGCTCTCACAGTGCTGCAGAGTTCTGCTCTTATTTTTTGATCATTCAGTGAGCAAGTTTTATCAAGCGAAAGGAAAATTCTCTGGGTAATTCTCCTATGGGTTCTCCTCAGATTGTCTTTAGAGAAGCGCATCCGTGTGCTCAAAGTTATAAAAGTGATGTTGGGGTTTTTTTTGTGCTTCCCCATAGGCGAGCTGAGGAAATGCAAACTTAAATTTTTCCAGTCAGATTAGTGTCTGCATCTTATTTATCAATGAAAATAAGTAACTATTCTCCATGTAAGTGGTATATGAACCAATATCAATATTTATACAGCCCCACTAGTAGCTTTGTCAACACCCCTCTTAAAAAAACATGGAAGAAAATATCTGTTTTTGTGATTTTGCAATTCTATTTTTGCTCTTTTTATTTATTATTTTTGCGTTCCCCAATAGATATTATTTTTGTGCTCATATATATATATATATTTATTGTTTTATTGTGCTCCAATATATATATATGTTTGCGCTCCAATATACATTTTTATTTTGCTTTGTTATATATTATTTTTGAGCTTTGTTAAACTCTTTTTTTTCTCCCTAACATACACCTAAATTACAAGTTTTGCCCTAAACCCGGTGCGTAAATAACGCAAAAAATGTAGCAGGACCGCACTTTCCATAGCGCTGCTATTACAAGTTCTAAAAAACCTTCTTCTGTTGTGCGTTATGGTGCGATAAGCTCCATACCGCATAAAAGCCAAGTCCTGACTTGACGTGCTCGTGCACGCTTTCCCCCATAGACATCAATGGAGAAAAAGTGTTAGAAAAAAACTAACACCTGAGATTGCGGAATGGCAATCGCTATAACACATTCCCAATTGATGTCTATGGAGACAAGAAAGTTACTTAAAAACCTAACATAAACCCCTATTCTAAATACCACTAATCCGCCGCCGCCCCCCGACATCGCAGATACTAAATAAAGTTATTAACCCCTAAACCGCCTACCCTTCTCATTGCTAACACCTAAATAAAACTATTAACCCCTAATCCGCCGCCCGCATTGCCAATACTAACCTAAACCTATTAACCCCTAAACTGCCAAACACCCACATCGCGACGACCTAAATAAACCTTTTAACCCCTAAACTGCCGCCCCCACATCGCGGCAAACTAAACAATTAAAAAAACCTAAACCTAACACCCGCTAACTTTAAATTAAACTTACAATATAACTACCTTCAAATAAATAAAAACTTACCTGTGAAATAAAAAAAAAACTAAGCTGAAACCTTTCTTGTCTACTTTGTTTCTAGACACACTTCAGTTCTGGAAGCATTTAAACCATGAACTTTCAATAATGAACTTTCATATTATGGACATTATTTAGATGTGTGTTTTTTTTGGAGATGGTTTTTCATACATATGTGTATGTTCTATGATTGTATTTATTAAATTGCTACTAATCCTTTTAACACTAACTGTTTGCACTATCGATTTTGCATAATTTGGTTGATTAAACTGTGTTTATTTTACTTTGGTTTATGCAATTAGTGTTATTCATTTCGTTTTTATTGTAATACTACATTTTTAATTAGCTCATTTTAAAAATACTGGATTGTGGCGGTATAAGCTATAATGCTAGCGGAATAGCCAGACCGCACAACCTGTAATATGGGTGACCTGAAAATTCCACACCCAAAAGCCATTTTTTGAGTGCGGAATGGAGAGTTGCGGTATAGGCTAAAACGCTAGTGGCATAGCCTGACCTCCGCGGCTTGTAATATGGGTGAACTGAATATTCCATTTGCAAAGGCAAAGACCAGTATAGCCGTACCGCACTACTTGTAATCTAGGCCATTGCTTCTTGAAGTGGTATAGAATAGATTTCTAAAGCTGTTCTGTACAGTAGTTATGGAGAACTTTAATTCACACATTTGCAGGAGATCTTACAGTCCACTATAGGAGAAAATAAATGATAAATTTGTAACAAGTCAAATTAATGAGGTGTACTATAGGAAATACGACTTTTTTGGCGCACCTGTGCACCAAGGAGGACCAGAGCAGAGTAGAAGGATTTTACAGTCAAAACTGCCCAATTTATTGAGCATTTTTGGATGATAAACCGGGGGATTTATTGGTGTGTGCATTTTTAGGTGCAAATATAGGAGAATAGTAATGATAACTTTTCCCAGTGAATTCAGCCCCTGTAAAGTCTGCACTACAGTTTCTCTCCAAGCAGGAGAATCTTTGATCATCAGGCCCTATCTATTTATTTATTTATCTATCTATCTATCTTTCTATCTATAATCTGTCTACCTATATATCTCTATTTATCTTGATAGATGTAGATATTATATTATAGAGTGTATCTATGTATGCGTGTATATATATATATATATATATATATATGTGTATATATATATATATATATATATATCTTATTAACACACAGAGAAAGTCCAGCACTCACGAGATCTCAGCTAAGATTAAAAGCAAAAATGGAAGGGTTAGTTACGGCATTTGGCCAAATGGGACAAGCCCAGGTACCTCGTCAAGGTCCCTTCCAAAACCTGGGTCCCATGTTCTGTGTGTTATATTAATTTGTTTTGTAATTTTCCCTATGGGCCTTGCACCCAGGCCTGTCTGGGGCTAACTGCCTATGACTCTGGGGACAACACAGCTTCCTGTGAGTGCCAGTGAGCACCCAGGACTGAGCATGTTGCAGGGTCATGGGATGTGTACCCAGTCCAGTCTAAGAGTGCAGTCCCCTTCCGTGTTTTGTATATATATATATATATATATATATATATATATATATATATATATATAAAAAACTTGTATGAAAGAGTAGAATTTCAGTATGTTGAGATTGTTTCTTTGCCGTACAGCAGTATAAGTTGTGTTCTTCATATTAAGGCTGATTGTTTTCTCCAACATTGGTGTGTCCGGTCCACGGCGTCATCCTTACTTGTGGGATATTCTCTTCCCCAACAGGAAATGGCAAAGAGTCCCAGCAAAGCTGGTCACATGATCCCTCCTAGGCTCCGCCCACCCCAGTCATTCTCTTTGCCGTTGCACAGGCAACATCTCCACGGAGATGGTTAAGAGTTTTTTGTAGTTTTATTCTTCTATCAAGTGTTTGTTATTTTAAAATAGTGCTGGTATGTACTATTTACTCTGAAACAGAAAAGGATGAAGATTTCTGTTTGTAAGAGGAAGATGATTTTTAGCAGACAGTAACTAAAATCGATTGCTGTTTCCACACAGGACTGTTGAGATGAAGTAACTTCAGTTGGGGGAAACAGTTAGCAGTCTTTTCTGCTTAAGGTATGACTAGCCATATTTCTAACAAGACCATGTAATGCTGGAAGGCTGTCATTTCCCCTCATGGGGACCGGTAAGCCATTTTCTTAGTTAAACATAAAAGAATAAAGGGCTTCAAAAAGGGCTTAAAAACTGGTAGACATTTTTCTGGGCTAAAACAATTGCTTTACTAGGCATATTATGCAGATTCTAACTAATTATTGGTATTATAATCTTGGGGAACGTTTAGAAAAACGGCAGGCACTGTGTTGGACACCTTTTTCAGATGGTGGCCTTTCTAGTTATAGACAGAGCCTCATTCTGGGACTGTATAGGGGTTAAATGTAAAAACGGCTCCGGTTCCGTTAATTTAAGGGTTAAAGCTCTGAAATTTGGTGTGCAATACTTTTAATGCTTTAAGACACTGTGGTGAATTTTGAACAATTCCTTCATACTTTTTCAGTAATAAAGTGTTTTCAGTTTGAAATTTAAAGTGACAGTAACGGTTTTATTTTAAAAAGGATCTTTTGATACTTCTCAAAAAGATCCTCAAGTGGTTACTAACGACCACCTTATCTTCAACTGGAAGGATCTATATGTTTCTCCTAGTCGCTGTTTGCGACCGCCAAGTCCTTCAACAAAGGATAAACTAGTCGCTACTAGCGACCGCAAAGACCCATTTCTAAATTACAAGATCCTGCTAGTCTTTCCTCACGACAACAAAGCTATCATCTTTCGTGAGCGCAAAGATTATCTTTAAATCCCCCAGGATTTCCTTACAGATTTAGGAATAGGGGTTGCCACGGCAACATCACCTACCATTTTTAAAACGTGACGTCACGTCACCTTTACACAAAAAGGCGCCCTTTTCTTTCATCCAGTAACGCCAACCACCAAATACAGGCAATTCAAGCCTACAACTGGACAGTTACTTTCTTGTCACTTGGCAAGTCAATATCTTGGGACATCAGTAAATTTTTCGCTAAAGCGCAAGTACTTTTTCTTATTGTTCTTTTATGCTTATTTTATGTATCTATACATTTATTAAGGGAGACGTCCCTTTGTTTTACATTGTATCATTTTATATCATTTTAGACATCTTGACACCTCTGCTTTATTAATAAATTGCCTTTGGAAATTTTCCATTTGAACTATATTTACGCCTCTGTCTCTGGTCTGGTACATATATATATATTCCTTCCTATATATTATTACATATTATTACTTTGATGAATATATTTTTTCGTTGATTACATACTGGACACTGTTCCCTTTATTTAAATACACATCTCTTAGATATACCCGTGCTTTGAGCGCTTAACTTCACTTTTTCACATAACATGTCTGTACCATCAGATAAGCTATGTTCTATATGTATGAAAGCCAATGTGTCTCCCCATTTAAATTTATGTGATAATTGTGCCATAGTGTCCAAACAAAGTAAGGACAGTAATGCAACAGATAATGATATTGCCCAAGATGATTCCTCAAATGAGGGGAGTAAACATGATACTACATCATCCCCTACTGTGTCTACACCAGTTATGCCCACACAGGAGGCCCCTAGTACATCTAGTGCGCCAATACTTATTACCATGCAACAATTAACGGCTGTAATGGATAACTCCATAGCAAATCTTTTATCCAAAATGCCTACTTATCAGAGAAAGCGTGATTGCTCTGTTTTAAACACTGAAGAGCAAGAGGACGCTGATGATAACTGTTCTGACATACCCTCACACCAATCTCAAGGGGCCATTAGGGAGGTTTTGTCTGATGGAGAAATTTCAGATTCAGGAAAAATTTCTCATCAAGCTGATCCTGATGTTGTGACATTTAAATTTAAATTAGAACATCTCCGCGCACTGCTTAAGGAGGTGTTATCTACTCTGGATGATTGTGACAATTTGGTCATTCCAGAGAAATTATGTAAGATGGACAAGTTCCTAGAGGTTCCGGTGCCCCCGACGCTTTTCCTATACCCAAGCGGGTGGCGGACATAGTAAATAAAGAGTGGGAAAGGCCCGGCATACCTTTTGTTCCCCCCCCTATATTTAAGAAATTATTTCCTATAGTCGACCCCAGAAAGGACTTATGGCAGACAGTCCCCAAGGTCGAGGGGGCGGTTTCTACTCTAAACAAACGCACTACTATTCCTATCGAAGATAGTTGTGCTTTCAAAGATCCTATGGATAAGAAATTAGAGGGTTTGCTTAAAAAGATTTTTGTACAGCAAGGTTACCTTCTACAACCAATTTCATGCATTGTTCCTGTCACTACGGCAGCGTGTTTCTGGTTCGAGGAACTAGAAAAATCGCTCAGTAAAGAATCTTCGTATGAGGAGGTTATGGACAGAGTTCAAGCACTTAAATTGGCTAACTCTTTTGTTTTAGATGCCTCTTTGCAATTAGCTAGATTAGCGGCGAAAAATTCAGGGTTTGCTGTCGTGGCGCGCAGAGTGCTTTGGCTAAAGTCTTGGTCAGCGGATGTGTCTTCCAAGACAAAATTGCTTAACATTTCTTTCAAAGGTAAAACATTATTTGGACCTGATTTGAAAGAGATTATTTCAGACATCACTGGGGGAAAGGGCCACGCCCTCCCACAGGATAGGTCTTTTAAGGCTAATAATAAGCCTAATTTTCGTCCCTTTCGCAGAAACGGACCAGTCTCTAATTCTGTATCCTCTAAGCAAGAGGGTAATACTTCACAACCCAAACCAGCCTGGAAACCAATGCAAGGCTGGAACAAGGATAAGCAGGCCAAGAAGCCTACCACTGCTACCAAAACAGCATGAAGGGATAGCCCCCGATCCGGGACCGGATCTAGTGGGGGGCAGACTTTCTCTCTTTGCTCAGGCTTGGGCAAGAGATGTTCAGGATCCTTGGGCGCTAGAAATAGTTTCTCAAGGTTATCTCCTGGAATTCAAGGAACTACCCCCAAGGGGAAGGTTCCACAGGTCTCAATTATCTTCAAACCAAATAAAGAGACAGGCATTCTTACATTGTGTAGAAGACCTGTTAAAGATGGGAGTGATACATCCAGTTCCAATAAGAGAACAAGGAATGGGATTTTATTCCAATCTGTTCATAGTTCCCAAAAAAGAGGGAACATTCAGACCAATTTTGGATCTAAAGATCCTAAACAAATTTCTCAGGGTACCATCGTTCAAAATGGAAACTATTCGAACGATCCTACCTACTATCCAGGAAAATCAATTTATGACTACCGTGGATTTAAAGGATGCGTACCTACATATTCCTATCCACAAGGAACATCATCAGTTCCTAAGGTTCGCTTTTCTGGACAAGCATTACCAGTTTATGGCACTTCCATTTGGATTAGCCACTGCTCCAAGGATTTTCACAAAGGTACTAGGGTCCCTTCTAGCGGTTCTAAGACCAAGGGGCATTGCAGTAGTACCTTACTTGGACGACATCCTGATTCAAGCGTCGTCCCTGTCAAAAGCAAAGGCTCATACGGACATCGTCCTAGCCTTTCTCAGATCTCACGGATGGAAGGTGAACAAAGAAAAAAGTTCTCTGTCCCCGTCAACAAGAGTTCCCTTCTTGGGAACAATAATAGATTCCTTAGAAATGAGGATTTTTCTGACAGAGGTCAGAAAATCAAAACTTCTAAGCTCTTGTCAAGTACTTCATTCTGTTCCTCGTCCTTCCATAGCGCAGTGCATGGAAGTAATAGGATTGATGGTTGCAACAATGGACATAGTTCCTTTTGCACGAATTCATCTAAGACCATTACAACTGTGCATGCTCAGACAGTGGAATGGGGATTATACAGACTTGTCTCCGATGATTCAAGTAGATCAAAAGACCAGAGATTCACTCCGTTGGTGGCTGACCCTGGACAATCTGTCACAGGGAATGAGCTTCCGCAGACCAGAGTGGGTCATTGTCACGACCGACGCCAGCCTAGTGGGCTGGGGGCGCGGTCTGGGAATCCCTGAAAGCTCAGGGTCTATGGTCTCGGGAAGAGTCTCTTCTCCCGATAAACATTCTGGAACTGAGAGCGATATTCAATGCTCTCAGAGCTTGGCCTCAACTAGCAAAGGCCAAATTCATAAGGTTTCAGTCAGACAACATGACGACCGTTGCATATATCAATCATCAGGGGGGAACAAGGACTTCCCTGGCGATGAAAGAAGTGACCAAGATAATTCAATGGGTGGAGGATCACTCCTGCCACTTGTCTGCGATCCACATCCCAGGAGTGGAAAATTGGGAAGCGGATTTTCTGAGTCGTCAGACATTCCATCCGGGGGAGTGGGAACTCCATCCGGAAATCTTTGCCCAAATAACTCAATTATGGGGCATTCCAGACATGGATCTGATGGCGTCTCGTCAGAACTTCAAGGTTCCTTGCTACGGGTCCAGATCCAGGGATCCCAAGGCGACCCTAGTAGATGCACTAGTAGCACCTTGGACCTTCAACCTAGCTTATGTATTCCCACCGTTTCCTCTCATCCCCAGGCTGGTAGCCAGGATCAATCAGGAGAGGGCCTCGGTGATCTTGATAGCTCCTGCGTGGCCACGCAGGACTTGGTATGCAGACCTGGTGAATATGTCATCGGCTCCACCATGGAAGCTACCTTTGAGACAGGACCTTCTTGTTCAGGGTCCATTCGAACATCCGAATCTGGTTTCCCTCCAACTGACGGCTTGGAGATTTTATCAAAGCGTGGGTTTTCAGATTCTGTAATAGATACTCTGATTCAGGCTAGAAAGCCTGTAACTAGAAAAATTTACCATAAAATATGGAAAAAATATATCTGTTGGTGTGAATCTAAAGTATTCCCAAGGAACAAGATAAAAATTCCTAAGATTCTATCCTTTCTACAAGAAAGTTTGGAGAAAGGATTATCTGCAAGTTCACTGAAGGGACAGATCTCTGCTTTATCTGTTTTACTTCACAAAAGACTGGCAGCTGTGCCAGATGTTCAAGCATTTGTTCAGGCTCTGGTTAGGATCAAGCCTGTTTACAGACCTTTGACTCCTCCCTGGAGTCTAAATCTAGTTCTTTCAGTTCTTCAAGGGGTTCCGTTTGAACCCTTACATTCCGTAGATATTAAGTTATTATCTTGGAAAGTTTTGTTTTTGGTTGCAATTTCTTCTGCTAGAAGAGTTTCAGAGTTATCTGCTCTGCAGTGTTCTCCGCCCTATCTGGTGTTCCATGCAGATAAGGTGGTTTTGCGTACTAAGCCTGGTTTTCTTCCGAAAGTTGTTTCCAACAAAAATATTAACCAGGAGATAGTTGTACCTTCTTTGTGTCCGAATCCAGTTTCAAAGAAGGAACGTTTGTTACACAATTTGGACGTAGTCCGTGCTCTAAAATTCTATTTAGAGGCTACTAAAGATTTCAGACAAACATCTTCCTTGTTTGTTGTTTATTCTGGTAAAAGGAGAGGTCAAAAAGCGACTTCTACCTCTCTTTCCTTTTGGCTTAAAAGCATTATCCGATTGGCTTATGAGACTGCCGGACGGCAGCCTCCTGAAAGAATCACAGCTCACTCCACTAGGGCTGTGGCTTCCACATGGGCCTTCAAGAACGAGGCTTCTGTTGATCAGATATGTAAGGCAGCGACTTGGTCTTCACTGCACACTTTTGCCAAATTTTACAAATTTGATACTTTTGCTTCTTCGGAGGCTATTTTTGGGAGAAAGGTTTTGCAAGCCGTGGTGCCTTCCATTTAGGTGACCTGATTTGCTCCCTCCCTTCATCCGTGTCCTAAAGCTTTGGTATTGGTTCCCACAAGTAAGGATGACGCCGTGGACCGGACACACCAATGTTGGAGAAAACAGAATTTATGCTTACCTGATAAATTACTTTCTCCAACGGTGTGTCCGGTCCACGGCCCGCCCTGGTTTTTTAATCAGGTCTGATGAATTATTTTCTCTAACTACAGTCACCACGGTATCATATGGTTTCTCCTATATATATTTCCTCCTGTCCGTCGGTCGAATGACTGGGGTGGGCGGAGCCTAGGAGGGATCATGTGACCAGCTTTGCTGGGACTCTTTGCCATTTCCTGTTGGGGAAGAGAATATCCCACAAGTAAGGATGACGCCGTGGACCGGACACACCGTTGGAGAAAGTAATTTATCAGGTAAGCATAAATTCTGTTTTTCATGTTCTTCCACTTAATACTCATTGGCACAGCAAACATTAGTACCTGTCAGCCAATGAACGGCATTAATAGGAACTGATGCTACTGTTTTAGTTCCAGTTTAAATGTTAACAGCCTTTACTTCACATTCGGTCAGCCCAAAGTATTAAAATGATAAAGTATTGCACTTTCATATGGATGAAAGAAAATGTCTTGTTGATTCAGATGGGGATAGACACTGTGATACACTGTGGGCACCACTGAATCTAGAGCAACATTAATAGCATTTTTAAATGGGCATACGATATTAAAGGGACAGTTTACTAAATAATTTTATTGTTTAAAAATATAGGTAATCCCTTTATTACCCATCCCCCAGTTTTGCATAACCAACACGGATATATTAATATACTTTTTATCTCTGTGATTACCTTGTTTGTAAGCCCCTGCAGATTGGCCCCTTTAATTCAGTTCTTTAGACAGACTTGCATTTTAACCAATCAGTGCTGACTCCTAGGTAACTCCATGGGAGTGAGCACAATGTTATCTATATGGCACACATGAATTCACGATTCAGAAAACAAATGTATGTCCATTATAAAATTGTGCACACTCTTTTTATGTGCACACTTTCTGAAACACAGCTATTACTGGATATGTACATTAGTTCACAGTATATACTTATATGGGTCTTTGATTGGCTTATGGCTGCCACATGACAAAGGGTACAGGAAAATGAAAGGAAACTTTAAAATGAGTGAGAAAACTAAATTCTACTGCTCCAAAATAAGTTGTGTTGTATTGTCTTGATTGATTATGCAGTTATACAGTTTTAATGGCAGTTATAATGTTTTAATTGCCTTTACCTCCCGTTATCAGACTAAATTGCCAGTTAACTTTGCTTTATTTCATATTATAAATATCAAATCTCAGACAAACAGAATCCAAACATTCAGGCACAAAGATCTATGTTCAAGTCATCACCAACAAGCACTCACCGCAATGAGAGGAGCAATGATCAAAAATGGCTTTTAGACCCTGAAACTGGTCTATTAGATGATCCAAAAAAACAGGCAAACCCAAGCTCAGTCAGCAATACCTGACATCTAAATTCCAGTCAGAAAGGCCAAGTCACAGCTTCCATCTCGTTCCACCTGTCCTTTACTTATAACCATCAGATAGCGGTTCGCATTTGTACTCAGTAAGACCAATTCCCACTATGTGATACAAAATACCAAGCTAGTTAGATTAATGTTTACAGCCAGAATGATCAATTCCCCGGGGCAGTTTATGTATCAGACATCTGTGAATGGAAAGAAAATTTAATTTAGAAAGTATGTGCATTATTTGTGCAGTAATTAAATGTGGGATTAATTGTGCTCTGCAGTATGTTGTGGGCTAGTTCTACTCATTCTTTTTCTTTAGTAAATGTTTAATTGTGATGTTCATGTACTCCTCTTGCTTCTTTAAAGGGACACTGAACCCAAATTTTTCTTTCATGATTCAGATAGAGCATGACATTTTAAGCAACTTTCTAATTTACTCCTATTATCAATTTTTCTTTGTTCTCTTGCTATCTTTATTTTAAAAGCAGGACCGTAAATCTTAGCAGCCAGCCCATTTTAGGCTCAGCACCATGGATAGCACTTTCTTATTGGAGGCTTACATTTACCCACCAATAAGCAAGCATAACCCAGGTTCTCAACCAAAATTTTTCCGGCTCCTATGCATCACAATCGTGCTTTTTAAATAAAGATAGCAAGAGCACAAAGAACATTTGATAATAGGAGTATTTTAGAAAGTTGCTTAAAATTGCATGCTCTATCTGAATCATAAAAGAAAAAAATTGGGATTAGTGTCCCTTCTCTTATTTGGTGTGTAAAATAAGTCAAGTAGTTCATCCTTTTTTATGTAGGGGCGCTTATGCTTTCCATACACAGCTTTCTTATTAGCTGCACTGACACACACCCACTTTTGTGTTGGTCAGAAGTAGATTTTAAAATTGTGTTGTATCTGGGATAAAGTATAATATTTTGGTAGACTTTTAAACGCTTGTCGCCTGCTCCTATAGCACACACACAGCTATCTGTCCGATGCTCCTATAGCAGTGACATACACAGCTATCTGTCACATGCACCTATAGCAGTGACACACACAGCTATCTTTCTTATGTTGCTATAACTAACACACACAGCTATCTGTCACTTGTGCTTATAGCAGTGACAGCTATCTTATGCTGCTATAACTGTAACACACACAGCTGTCACTTGCGCTTATAGCAGTGACAGCTATCTTATGCTGCTATAACTGTAACACACACAGCTGTCACTTGTGCTTATAGCAGTGACAGCTATCTTATGCTGCTATAACTGTAACACACACAGCTATCTGTCACTTGTGCTTATAGCAGTGACAGCTATCTTATGCTGCTATAACTGTAACACACACAGCTATCTGTCACTTGCACTTATAGCAGTGACAGCTATCTTATGCTGCTATAACTGTAACACACACAGCTATCTGTCACTTGTGCTTATAGCAGTGACAGCTATCTTATGCTGCTATAACTGTAACACACACAGCTGTCACTTGCGCTTATAGCAGTGACAGCTATCTTATGCTGCTATAACTGTAACACACACAGCTGTCACTTGCGCTTATAGCAGTGACAGCTATCTTATGCTGCTATAACTGTAACACACACAGCTGTCACTTGCGCTTATAGCAGTGACAGCTATCTTATGCTGCTATAACTGTAACACACACAGCTGTCACTTGCGCTTATAGCAGTGACAGCTATCTTATGCTGCTATAACTGTAACACACACAGCTGTCACTTGCGCTTATAGCAGTGACAGCTATCTTATGCTGCTATAACTGTAACACACACAGCTATCTGTCACTTGCGCTTATAGCAGTGACAGCTATCTTATGCTGCTATAACTGTAACACACACAGCTATCTGTCACTTGTGCTTATAGCAGTGACAGCTATCTTATGCTGCTATAACTGTAACACACACAGCTGTCACTTGCGCTTATAGCAGTGACAGCTATCTTATGCTGCTATAACTGTAACACACACAGCTGTCACTTGCGCTTATAGCAGTGACTGCTATCTTATGCTGCTATAACTGTAACACACACAGCTGTCACTTGCGCTTATAGCAGTGACAGCTATCTTATGCTGCTATAACTGTAACACACACAGCTATCTGTCACTTGTGCTTATAGTAGTGACAGCTATCTTATGCTGCTATAACTGTAACACATACAGCTATCTGTCACTTGTGCTTATAGCAGTGACAGCTATCTTATGCTGCTATAACTGTAACACACACAGCTATCTGTCACTTGCGCTTATAGCAGTGACAGCTATCTTATGCTGCTATAACTGTAACACACACAGCTGTCACTTGCGCTTATAGCAGTGACAGCTATCTTATGCTGCTATAACTGTAACACACACAGCTGTCACTTGCGCTTATAGCAGTGACTGCTATCTTATGCTGCTATAACTGTAACACACACAGCTGTCACTTGCGCTTATAGCAGTGACAGCTATCTTATGCTGCTATAACTGTAACACACACAGCTATCTGTCACTTGTGCTTATAGCAGTGACAGCTATCTTATGCTGCTATAACTGTAACACACACAGCTGTCACTTGCGCTTATAGCAGTGACAGCTATCTTATGCTGCTATAACTGTAACACACACAGCTATCTGTCACTTGTGCTTATAGCAGTGACAGCTATCTTATGCTGCTATAACTGTAACACACACAGCTGTCACTTGCGCTTATAGCAGTGACAGCTATCTTATGCTGCTATAACTGTAACACACACAGCTATCTGTCACTTGCACTTATAGCAGTGACAGCTATCTTATGCTGCTATAACTGTAACACACACAGCTGTCACTTGCGCTTATAGCAGTGACAGCTATCTTATGCTGCTATAACTGTAACACACACAGCTGTCACTTGTGCTTATAGCAGTGACAGCTATCTTATGCTGCTATAACTGTAACACACACAGCTGTCACTTGCGCTTATAGCAGTGACAGCTATCTTATGCTGCTATAACTGTAACACACACAGCTATCTGTCACTTGTGCTTATAGCAGTGACAGCTATCTTATGCTGCTATAACTGTAACACACACAGCTGTCACTTGCGCTTATAGCAGTGACTGCTATCTTATGCTGCTATAACTGTAACACACACAGCTGTCACTTGCGCTTATAGCAGTGACTGCTATCTTATGCTGCTATAACTGTAACACACACAGCTGTCACTTGCGCTTATAGCAGTGACAGCTATCTTATGCTGCTATAACTGTAACACACACAGCTGTCACTTGCACTTATAGCAGTGACAGCTATCTTATGCTGCTATAACTGTAACACACACAGCTATCTGTCACTTGTGCTTATAGCAGTGACAGCTATCTTATGCTGCTATAACTGTAACACACACAGCTGTCACTTGCGCTTATAGCAGTGACAGCTATCTTATGCTGCTATAACTGTAACACACACAGCTGTCACTTGCGCTTATAGCAGTGACAGCTATCTTATGCTGCTATAACTGTAACACACACAGCTGTCACTTGCGCTTATAGCAGTGACAGCTATCTTATGCTGCTATAACTGTAACACACACAGCTGTCACTTGCGCTTATAGCAGTGACAGCTATCTTATGCTGCTATAACTGTAACACACACAGCTGTCACTTGCGCTTATAGCAGTGACAGCTATCTTATGCTGCTATAACTGTAACACACACAGCTGTCACTTGCGCTTATAGCAGTGACAGCTATCTTATGCTGCTATAACTGTAACACACACAGCTATCTGTCACTTGCGCTTATAGCAGTGACAGCTATCTTTCTTATGCTGCTATAACTGTAACACACACAGCTGTCACTTGCGCTTATAGCAGTGACAGCTATCTTATGCTGCTATAACTGTAACACACACAGCTATCTGTCACTTGCACTTATAGCAGTGACAGCTATCTTATGCTGCTATAACTGTAACACCCACAGCTATCTGTCACTTGCACTTATAGCAGTGACAGCTATCTTTCTTATGCTGCTATAACTGTAACACACACAGCTATATGTAATCTGCTCCTATAGTAATGACACACACAGCTATCTGTCACTTGCACTTATAGCAGTGACAGCTATCTTATGCTGCTATAACTGTAACACACACAGCTGTCTGTCACTTGCACTTATAGCAGTGACAGCTATCTTTCTTATGCTGCTATAACTGTAACACCCACAGCTATCTGTCACTTGCACTTATAGCAGTGACAGCTATCTTTCTTATGCTGCTATAACTGTAACACACACAGCTGTCACTTGCGCTTATAGCAGTGACAGCTATCTTATGCTGCTATAACTGTAACACACACAGCTATCTGTCACTTGTGCTTATAGCAGTGACAGCTATCTTATGCTGCTATAACTGTAACACACACAGCTGTCACTTGCGCTTATAGCAGTGACAGCTATCTTATGCTGCTATAACTGTAACACACACAGCTATCTGTCACTTGCGCTTATAGCAGTGACAGCTATCTTTCTTATGCTGCTATAACTGTAACACCCACAGCTATCTGTCACTTGCACTTATAGCAGTGACAGCTATCTTTCTTATGCTGCTATAACTGTAACACACACAGCTATATGTAATCTGCTCCTATAGTAATGACACACACAGCTATCTGTCACTTGCTAAAATAACAGTGACACTCAGAGCTACCTGTCACATGCTCCTGTAACAGTAATGTACAAAGCTATCTGTCACCTGTTCCTATTACAATGGCTCATCCACAGCTTTCTGTCACCTGCTCCTCTAATGGTAACACACAGGTATCTGTCACATGCTCTTATAATAGTGATACCAATAGCTGTCACCTATTCCTATAACAGTGAAACACACAGCTATCTGTCACATGCTCATATAACATAGATAAACACTGCTGTCTCTCACCTTTTCCTATTGTCAGAGTGCCAGGAATCAGACTGAGACGAGAAGTGGAATGGGGATAACTTGGAGGAAGCATTACTTGCACTATTACGAGCAAACTCTGCCCAAGGTAACAGTTCAGACCAGTTCAGCAACAGAAGGAACTGTTCCAGAGCTTGATTAGACCGTTCCGCAGCCCCATTGGATTGAGGGTGATATGTTGAGGAGAAGGAAAGCTGGATCCCCATTTGAGCACAAAAGGAGCGCTAAAATCTGGAGACAAACTGGCTACCCCGGTCCGACACTATCTCCTTGGGTAACCCATGAAAACGCAAGACCTCCCGGGCAAAAATTAAAGCAAGCTCCTGAGCGGTAGGCAACTTCTTCAAGGGAATGCAATGTGACATTTTAGAAAAACGGTCAACCACCATAAGGATAACAGTATTGCCATTGGAAACAGGGAGCTCGACAATGAAGTCCATGGAAAGATGTGTCCAAGGACGCTCACCTTTAGCAATAGGTTGAAGAAGACCCACAGGAAGATGTCGAGGAGTCTTATTCTGTGCACAAACTGAGCAGGAGGCAACATACGCAGCAACATCAGAACGAAGACCTGTCCACCAGAATAGTCGAGTGACAGACCAAATCATTTGGTTCTTGCTTGGGTGACCTGTGGCTTTAGGATAGTGGTAAGTGTGCAAAAATTTAGTTCGAAGATTCTCAGGAACAAAACACTTACCACTAGGTTTCTCAGGAGGTGCATTGGTTTGTGCAGCCAGGATCTCCTCCCCCAAGGGAGAAGTCAAATTAGTACATATGGTAGCCAAAATATGGTCAGGAGGTATAACTGGAGTAGGTACAGACTCCTCCTTTGACAGAGGCAAAAATTGTCGAGAGAGGGCATCAGCCCTAACATTCTTACTACCAGGCAGGTAGGAGACCACATAATTAAACCAAGACAAAAATAGCGCCCATCTGACCTGTCGGGGCGACAAACGTTTTGCTTCAGATAGATAAGTTAAATTCTTGTGGTCAGTAAGAATGAGCACTGGCATGCTAGTACCCTCGAGAAGATGCCTCCATTCCTTGAGTGCCAAAATTATGGCCAGTAATTTCCTGTCGCCAATTTCATAATTGCACTCCGCTGGAGACAATTTTTTAGAAAAGAAACCACACGGATGCAAGGAACCGTCAGGTGTAGGATGTTGAGACAAGAGGGCACCTACTCCAGTCTCAGATGCATCGACCTCAAGAATGAAAGGCAGGACAGGGTTTGGATGAGCCAGAACTGGAGCGGCAGCAAAGGCAGTTTTAAGACTATCAAAGGCCTTAATGGCAGTAGGGGACCAATGGAATGGATCACATGTCTGTGAAAGGTTTGACCAAGGAAGAAAAGTTTTTAATAAACTTTCTATAGTAATTAGCGAACCCCAAAAAACGTTGAATAGACCGAAGACCAACTGGGCGAGGGCACTGCAGAACTGCAGATAACTTGTAAGGATCCATGGAGAACCCTGCAACGGAAATAACATAACCGAGGAAGGTTACTTGAGTCTGATGGAACTCACATTTCTTGAGTTTACAAAACAGGCCATTCTCACGTAGTCTCTGAAGAACCCGTGTAACATCAGAACAATGAGCCTCAAGTGTGGGTGAGTGTATGAGGATGTTGTCTAAGTACACCACAACACACTGTTGCAACATATCTCGTAGGACATCTTTAATAAATTCCTGGAAAACAGCAGGAGCATTACATAGGCCAAAGGGCATTACAAGATACTCATAATGCCCGCTCCTGTGTTAAATGCTGTTTTCCATTTGTGACCCTCCTTGATCCTAACAAGATTGTATGCTCCTCTCAAATCAAGTTTAGTAAAGACCGTAGCTCCCTTGAGGCGGTCAAAGAGTTCCGTAATGAGTGGAATAGGGTAAGCATTCTTAATGGTAGGACGATTAAGACCACTATAATCGATACATGGTCTTAACTCGCCACCCTTTTTCTTCACAAAGAAGAAACCAGCCCCTGCAGGAGAGCAGGATTTGCGGAGGATCCCCCGCGACAGAGCATCGGCAACATGCTCCTCCATAGCAAAATTCTCAGCAACAGACAGAGGGTAAACCCGGCCCCGAGGGGGAATGGCTCCGGGTTGCAGGTCTATTGCACAATCGTAAGACCGGTGAGGAGGCAACGTACCGGCACGCACCTTGTCAAAAACGTCTAGGAACTCTCGGTACTCCTCTGGCAATTGAGATACCAAAGAAGTGCACAAGACTTTAACTAGTTTCCGAAGACAAGTGGAAATACATTGAGGAGACCATGACAACATTTCGGACCTGCACCAGTCGAGACTGGGATTGTGCTTTTGGAGCTGGGGATAACCCAGAACAACCGGAAAATGCGGAGAGTTTATCACCTGGAACTGGAGGGTTTCAAAATGGAGAGCCCCAACAGCCATGGATAACGGAGCAGTTTCGTGAGTAACGAGTGCGGGCTGAAGGGGCCTGCCATCAATGGCCTCAATAGCAAGCAGAACGGACCAAGGCAAGACAGGAATGGAGTGCTTTGATACAAAAGCACTGTCAATGAAATAGCCCGCAGCACCAGAGTCAACAAGAGCCTGGGTGACTATGGAGGAGTCCACCCAGGAAAGGACAACCGTGACCAAAGGTTTCTCCTTTAGCGGTTCCGGGGACGAGGATAAATCACCCAAGGTCTGCCCCCGACAGGACCTTAGGTGTGAGCGTTTCCAGGCCGTGTAGGACAAGACTTCAAAAGGTGGCCCTGTAACCCACAATAGAGGCAGAGCCCCTCCCTCCTCCTAAAGGCCCTCTCCGCCGTGGAGAGACGCTTGAATCCCAGCTGCATCGGCTCAACAGTACCTGGTGACTTGGGACCAGGAGGCATGGGAGGAGAGGGAAGCATGGGTGGGAATGAACACATAGGAGACAATGGAACAGGAGGCTTCTGCAAGCGCTCCTTAAAAGAGGGCCTCTTTCTGAGTCTGATGTCAATTAGGATGAAAAAAGACACCAATGCCTCGAGATCCTCTGGTAAATCTCTGGCAGCAACTTTGTCTTTATGAAAAGAACCCATGAAAGAAGGCGGCAACAAGGGATTCATTGTTCTAACCTACCTCTGCGGCAAGCGTACAGAACTCAATGGCATACAGAGCAACAGATCTTGTACCTTGCTGAATGGACATGAGTCGTTTAGCAGCAGAGGAGGAGCAAGCCGGAACATCAAACACCCTTCGAAAGGAGGCCACAAATTCAGAGTAATTTGAAATCACAGGTTTATTAGTCTCCCACAAGGGATTAGCCCAGGCAAGAGCTGTGTCAGAGAGTAACGAGATGAGAAATCCCACCTTAGCTCTGTCAGAGGGAAACGCCTGAGGCAACATCTCAAAGTAAATGCCCACCTGGTTCAAAAACCCTCTGCACTGATTAGGATTGCCTCCATATCACTGAGGTAGAGGTGCAGAACCGGACATGCTCCTGGTAGGACTAGGTGCAGCAGCAGAAACAGGAGCAGCCATAACTTGCGGGACACTTTGGTCCAAATGTGCAGTGCGAGTCAGCAGGGTTTTCAGGGCTAGTGCAAATTGATCCAAGCGGTGATCCTGTTCATTCATCCTGGAAATTATGGCAGGTAAAGGTGGATTATTAGCACCATCAGGATTCATGGCCCTTGCGTAATGTCAGGGTGCCAGGAATCAGACTGAGACGAGAAGTGCAAAAATAATCACACCTTTATTAATAGCAAAAAATAATAAAAAGTCCACAAAACAAATAATAAGCCAGGAATCAAAACCAGAGCAGGTAGTCAGATGAGCCGAGTCAGGAGCCAAAGCGAATAGTCAGTCGAGATGAGTCAGGAGCCAAAACGAATAGTCAGACGAGCCGGAATCAGGAACAAGGAGAACAGCAGAGTCAGGAACAAGCCAGGGATCAGGAACCAGGAGGGACGTCAGACAGCCAGGTAATACACAGGAGCTCTCACAAACAGGTCTGAGACAATGCAAGGGCAAGCATACTGAACAGAGGCCCTTTAAATAATAAGTGATGACATCACAATTCTGAGACTGCATCCTGTCTCACACTGATGATGAACACCAGTCTGGCCATAAAAGGAAGTGCAGGAAATGAGCAGCATCACACAGTATGCACCAGAGTAGCAAGAGAGTTGAGTAAAATGGCTGCCAGCAGCACATGGCAAACAAAAGAGGGAAAAACTCTGACACCTATTTATATACAATTATCTGTCACTTGCCTTCTGTAACCATAACATACACAGTTATCTTTCACCTGCCTCTATATTAGTGACACACACAGCCATCTGTGTTCTACTCTTATAATACATAGCAATCTTTTACCTGCTTCTGTGGCAGTGACACACACAGATGTTTGTCACCTGTTCCTGTAACAGTGACACAGAAAGCTATCTTTCACCTGTTCCTGTAACAGTGACACAGAAAGCTATCTTTCACCTGTTCCTGTAACAGTGACACAGAAAGCTATCTTTCACCTGTTCCTGTAACAGTAACACACACAGCAATCTGTCACCTGACTTTATGACAGTGAAACACATCAATGTGTCACTTGATTTTTATAACAATGGCACACATGGCTACTTGTCACCTCATCCTGCAAAAGTGACATATGCAAGTATCTGACTTCTGCTCCATTAACAATGACACACACACACAGCTATTTGTCTCCTGCTCCTATGGCCGTGACACACACGGCAATCTTTTACATTTTCCTATGACAGTGACACAAATAGTTACTTGTCACCTGCACCTGCAATAGTGACATACAAAGTAACAAACAAACCTGCACAACAGAGCGCCCTTGGGGTAGTTAGATGATTCTTAAAAGGTGTGAGTTAGGCACAAAATAGAGAGAGGGTATAAAGTTAATTTCCACAGTGGTATAAATCTATCTTTTATAGTAGATTCCAAACGGCAGCCATAGTTCTTAATAGTGACATACACATGTATCTGTCACCGACTTTTATATCAGTGACACACACAGCTATTTGTCACCTGCTGTTATAACAGTGACAAATATGCACAACTATTTTTATGGCATTACATTGATTATTCTATTCATGTACAGGTGTTACTAAAAGAGAGAATTGGTGAGGTTATACATAAACTGATACAATAGGCTGTGCAGCCTCAGGAGACACTTTCATTGCTCTTGGATACGTGTCATTAAGCAATGCCACAGTGCTACTAATTGACAGGATATCAGCCACTAGCTGTATTTTATCATGAATTGAGAGAAAGGGGAACATGTGTTGAAAAATTCTTTGTATTGTTACTTGTGAAACATTCTGCTCATCTGTCATATTTACTTTCATTCAACCATTTGTTTATATCTTTTTTGATTTTTTTTCTCTTCTTGTTTGTAAACATTTTTTTTTGTTTGATTTACGTGATCTCAAAAAAATAGCAGACAATTCAGAAGTTGCGATTTGCATACGAACATTTTGTTTAGCTAAATATAATTGATAAAAAAACAAAAATAACAACAACAAAAAAACAACTGCATTATCAAATCCTAATACAGATAAACGTACTGAGAGCACCTATTTTTCTAGCTGGAGAATATGTAGGTAGATACTGAACACCCTATATAAGATTTCATCTGAATCTGTATATGAAATGCATATTAACCAGGTAAATGTAATATAGCTGTGGTGCTTGATTCATGAGATATATGCTCCAAATTACAGAAAAAGCATCATCCTATTTGTAATTATGCTGTAATTTGGGTTGGAATTTCACATTATGTACTGTAAGTTATTACAGGGACTCGGCTGGTTTATTGGTACATTTTTAGTAATCTAATATTTCTGTATGCTTTTTATTAATAAAACATGTTTTAGATGCTTTTCTGACTCATTATCGCTGTACGTTACTACGTAGGTTCGTATTCATGCCAGTTTCAGTTAATGTTATTCCAGATTGTGATAGAGGCAGACAGCAAGATTCCTCCCTTCTATCTTTCCTCTGACAGCCCATGCATCACCAGCAATTTAGGCTTGGCAGGGGGGAGATACATTTTATAGTTCGCTAAGAGGGTAATTCCTGGCTGTCTTGGGGGTCACTGCAGTAATATAACAGGGTCACAGAAACTTGCGCATTTTGTGAGATGATTCATGCAAGTCACAAAAGCTCTGGTGATGTTCAGTAATACCTGTTAGGTGATGGATACCCAGCTAAATGCAGGTAACCCTATTACCTACAGGTAGATTAATCTTTGTAGCAAATTAGATTTCTAGCACTTTAAAGGAAATTCTATAATAAATGACACATTCTTTATTCAAGGCAAGTATGTGGATACAGGTTTTATGTCAACTTCTAAGTCCCATAGTGGAAATACACAGCATGGTCTAATGCAGTAAATATAAGGGCTGTGAGATAGTATAGATCTGCCAAAATACACCATGTCAGATATCCTGGTAACTGAAAAGTCAGGATTAGAGAGGGTTACAGTGTCATGAATCCTTTTGCAGTTCCTGCAATGAAAATCTGTCTTGTAATTAGTTATAGATATCACAGGTTATAGAGAAGGCATTGGTTTACTGTGAGTTATGTTGTTATTCATAAGTAGAAGTCACCATTTCATCACCGCTAACGCAACAGGAGAAAAAAATATCCAAAGAGAACACTTGCCGTGGAAACAAACGTGTTTAACCCCTTAGTGACCAGAGCACTTTTCCATTTTCTGTCCGTTTGGGACCAAGGCTATTTTTACATTTTTGCGGTGTTTGTGTTTAGCTGTAATTTTCTTCTTACTCATTTACTGTACCCACACATATTATATACCGTTTTTCTCGCCATTAAATGGACTTTCTAAAGATACCATTATTTTCATCATATCTTATAATTTACTATAAAAAAAATGATAAAATATGAGGAAAAATGGAAAAAAACACACTTTTTCTAACTTTGACCCCCAAAATCTGTTACATATCTAAAACCACCAAAAAACACCCATGCTAAATAGTTTCTAAATTTTGTCCTGAGTTTAGAAATACCCAATGTTTACATGTTCTTTGCTTTTTTTGCAAGTTATAGGGCCATAAATATAAGTAGCACTTTGCTATTTCCAAACCATTTTTTTCCAAAATTAGCGCTAGTTACATTAGAACACTGATATCTTTCAGGAATCCCTGAATATCCCTTGACATGTATATATTTTTTTTTTGTAGACATCCCAAAGTATTGATCTAGGCCAATTTTGGTATATTTCATACCACCATTTCACCGCCAAATGCGATCAAATACAAAAAATTGTTCACTTTTTCACAAATTTTTTCACAAACTTTAGGTTTCTCACTGAAATCATTTACAAACAGCTTGTGCAATTATGGCATAAATGGTTGTAAATTCTTCTCTGGGATCCCCTTTGTTCAGAAATAGCACACATATATGGCTTTGGCGTTGCTTTTTGGTAATTAGAAGGCCGCTAAATGCCACTGCGCACCACAAGTGTATCATGCCCAGCAGTTAAGGGGTTAATTAGGGAGCTTTTAGGGAGCTTGTAGGGTTAATTTTAGCTTTAGTGTAGTGTAGTAGACAACCCCAAGTATTGATCTAGGCACATTTTGGTATATTTCATGCCACCATTTCACCGCCAAATGCGATCAAATTAAAAAAAACGTAAAATTTTTCACAATTTTAGGTTTCTCACTGAAATCATTTACAAACAGCTTGTGCAATTATGGCACAAATGGTTGTAAATGCTTGTCTGGGATCCCCTTTGTTCAGAAATAGCAGACATATATGACTTTGGCGTTGCTTTCTGGTAATTAGAAGGCCACTAAATCCTGTTGCGCCTCACACGTGTATTATGGCTAGCAGTGAAAGGGTTAATTAGGGAGTTTGTAGGGAGCTTGCAGGGTTAATTTTAGCTTTAGTGTAGAGATCAGCCTCCCATCTGACACATCCCACCCCCTGATCCCTCCCAAACAGCTCCCTTCCCTCCCCCACCCCACAATTGTCCCCGCCATCTTAAGTACTGGCAGAAAGTCTGCCCGTACTAAAATAAAAGGGTTTTTAAAAAAAAATGAATTTTTTTTTTAGCATATTTACATATGCTACTGTGTAGGATCCCCCCCTTAGCCCCCAACCTCCCTGATCCCCCCCAAAACCGCTCTCTAACCCTCCCCTCTGCCTTATTGGGGGCCATCTTGGGTACTGGCAGCTGTCTGCCAGTACCCAGTTTGCAATAAAAAAATGCTTTTTTTTTGTTTTTTTTGGTTTTTTTCTGTAGTGTAGCTTCCCCCCCCCCACCCCCCACAGACTAACCCCCACCACCTTGCTTATTGTTTAACATTTTTTTTTTAACATATTTTTTATTTCCCATTTTCTGTAGTGTAGCGGTTCCCACCCGCTCCCTCCCCGTGCACGCGCCCGCCCCCACCCTCCCGTAAAGCGCGCGCGCGCCCGTGCGCACCCCCAGCCACCCCCGCCCACGATCCCGCCCCCCTTCACATCCACATGGCCATCGATGGCCGCCACCCGCCTCCCGGTCCGGCTCCCACCCACCAACGCAGGTAGCCACCGATCTCCGGTGCAGAGAGGGCCACAGAGTGGCTCTCTCTGCACCGGATGACTTAAAAACGTTATTGCAGGATGCCTCCATATCGAGGCATCACTGCAATAACCGGAAAGCAGCTGGAAGCGAGCAGGATCGCTTCCAGCTGCTTTCCACACTGAGGACGTGCAGGGTACGTTCTCAGGCATTAACTGCCTTTTTTCTGAGGACGTACCCTGCACGTCCTCAGTCGTTAAGGGGTTAATAAGAGAGTTAAAGTTTTCAGGGAGCAACCCCCATCCTCAGACTCCTGTGAAAAAAACAAGTGTCACAAGAACTGTGCTTGTGGTCTTCCATTTCCTCACTATGTTCCTCACAGTGGATACTGACAGGTTCAATCTCTGCAATAGCTTTTTGTAGCCTTCACCTAAACCATAATGTTGAACAATCTTTGTTTTTAGGTCATTTGAGAGTTTTTTTGAGGCCCCCATGTTGCCACTCTTCAGAGGAGAGTCAAAGAGAACAACTTGCAATTGGCCACCTTAAATACCTTTTCTCATGATTGGATGCACCTGTCTATGGAGTTCAAGGCACAATGGGCTCACCAAAGCAATTGTGTGTTTCAATTAATCAGTGCTAGGTAGTTACAGGTATTCAAATCAACAAAATGACAAGGGTGCCCAAATTTATGCACCTGTCTAATTTTGTTTGGATGCATATTGCACATTTTCTGTTAATCCAATAAACCTCATTTCTCCAACATTGGTGTGTCCGGTCCACGGCGTCATCCTTACTTGTGGGAATATCTCTTCCCGAACAGGAAATGGCAAAGAGTCCCAGCAAAGCTGGCCATATAGTCCCTCCTAGGCTCCGCCCACCCCAGTCATTCTCTTTGCCGTTGCACAGGCAACATCTCCACGGAGATGGTTAAGAGTATGTGGTGTTTAGTTGTAGTTTTTTTATTCTACTATCAAGAGTTTGTTATTTTAAAATAGTGCTGGTATGTACTATTTACTCTGAAACAGAAAAAGATGAAGATTTCTGTTTGTGAGAGGAAGATGATTTTAGCAGACAGAAACTAAAATCGATTGCTGTTTCCACATAGGACTGTTGAGATGAAGTAACTTCAGTTGGGGGAAACAGTTAGCAGACTTTTCTGCTTAAGGTATGACTAGCCATATTTCTAACAAGACTGTGTAATGCTGGAAGGCTGTCATTTCCCCTCATGGGGACCGGTAAGCCATTTTCTTAGTCTCAAACAGAATAAAGGGCTTAATATGGGCTATAAAACTGGTAGACACTTTTATGGGCTAAATCGATTGCTTTATTTGGACATTTTATACATGTTTATGCTGATAATTCACACTTATAAACTTGGGGAACGTTTTTTAACGTCAGGCACTATGTTAGACACCTTTTCCAGTCAGGAAGGGCCTTCCCAGTTGTAGGCTGAGCCTCATTTTCGCGCCATTACTGCGCAGTTGTTTTTGAGTGCAAGACATGCAGATGCATGTGTGAGGACCTGAGAGTAGTTGGAAAAGTTCCTAGAAGGCGTCATTTGGTATCGTATTCCCCTCTGGGCTTGGTAAAGTCACAGCAAAGGCTGTAGCTGGGACTGTATAGGGGTTAAATCTGTAACCGGATCCGGTTTCGTTATTTTAAGGGTTAAAGCTCTGAAAATTGGTGTGCAATACTTTTAATGCTTTAAGACACTGTGGTGAAATTTTGGTAAATTTTGAACAATTCCTTCATATATTTTCACATATTCAGTAATAAAGTGTGCTCTGTTTAAAATTTAAAGAGACAGTAACGGTTTTGTTTTAAAACGGTTTTTGTGCTTTATTGACAAGTTTAAGCCTGTGCCTTCAGATAAGCTATGTTCTATATGTATGAAAGCCAATGTGTCTCCCCCTTCAAAATTGTGTGATAATTGTGCCATAGCGTCCAAACAAAGTAAGGACAGTACTGCCACAAATAATGAAATTGCCCAAGATGATTCCTCAAGTGAAGGGAGTAGACATGGTTCTACATCATCTCCTTCTGTGTCTACGCCAGTTTTGCCCACGCAGGAGGCCCCTAGTACTTCTAGCGCGCCAATGCTTATTACCATGCAACAATTGACGGCTGTAATGGATAACTCCATAGCAAATATTTTATCCAAAATGCCTGCATATCAGAGAAAGCGCGATTGCTCTGTTTTAAACACTGAAGAGCAGGAGGGCGCTGATGATAATTGTTCTGTCATACCTTCACACCAATCTGAAGGGGCCATGAGGGAGGTTTTGTCAGATGGGGAAATTTCAGATTCAGAAAAAATTTCTCAACAGGCTGAACCTGATGTTGTGACATTTAAATTTAAATTAGAACATCTCCGCGCACTGCTTAAGGAGGTGTTATCTACTCTGGATGATTGTGACAACTTGGTCATTCCAGAAAAATTATGCAAGATGGACAAGTTCCTAGAGGTTCCGGTGCACCCCGACGCTTTTCCTATACCCAAGCCGGTGGCGGACATAGTGAATAAGGAGTGGGAGAAGCCCGGCATACCTTTTGTTCCCCCTCCTATATTTAAGAAATTATTTCCTATGGTCGACCCCAGAAAGGACTTATGGCAGACAGTCCCTAAGGTCGAGGGGGCAGTTTCTACTCTAAACAAGCGCACTACTATTCCTTTCGAAGATAGTTGTGCTTTCAAAGATCCTATGGATAAAAAATTGGAAGGTTTGCTTAAAAAGATTTTTGTACAGCAAGGTTACCTTCTACAACCCATTTCGTGCATTGTTCCTGTCACTACAGCAGCGTGGTTCTGGTTTGAGGAACTAGAAAAGTCGCTCAGTAGAGAGACTCCAAATGAGGAGGTTATGGACAGAGTTCACGCACTTAAGTTGGCTAACTCTTTTATTTTAGATGCCGCTTTGCAATTAGCTAGATTAGCGGCGAAAAATTCAGGGTTTGCAATTGTGGCGCGCAGAGCGCTTTGGCTAAAGTCTTGGTCAGCGGATGTATCATCCAAGACAAAATTGCTTAACATCCCCTTCAAGGGTAAAACTCTCTTTGGACCAGAATTGAAAGAGATTATCTCAGACATCACTGGGGGAAAGGGCCACGCCCTCCCACAAGATAGGCCTTTCAAGGCCAAGAATAAGTCTAATTTTCGTTCCTTTCGTAATTTCAGGAACGGACCGGCCTCTAATTCTGCATCCTCTAAGCAAGAGGGTAATGCCTCAAAGTCCAAACCAGCCTGGAAACCGATGCAAGGCTGGAACAAGGGTAAGCAGACCAAGAAGCCTGCTACCGCTAACAAAACAGCATGAAGGAGTAGCCTCCGATCTGGGACCGGATCTAGTGGGGGGCAGACTCTCTCTCTTTGCTCAGGCTTGGGCAAGAGATGTTCAGGATCCCTGGACGCTAGAAATAGTTTCTCAGGGTTATCTTCTAGAATTCAAGGAACTACCCCCAAGGGGACGGTTTCACATGTCTCACTTATCCTCAAACCAAATAAAGAGACAGGCGTTCTTACATTGTGTAGAAGACCTGCTAAAGATGGGAGTGATACACCCAGTTCCAATGACGGAACAAGGAATGGGATTTTACTCAAATCTGTTCGTAGTTCCCAAAAAAGAGGGAACCTTCAGACCAATTCTGGATTTAAAGATCCTAAAAAAATTTCTCAGGGTACCATCGTTCAAAATGGAAACCATTCGAACGATTCTAGCACTATCCAGGAAGGTCAATTTATGACTACCGTGGATCTAAAGGATGCGTACCTACATATTCCTATCCACAAAGAACATCATCAGTTCCTAAGGTTCGCCTTTCTGGACAAACATTACCAGTTTGTGGCCCTCCCATTCGGATTAGCCACTGCTCCAAGGATTTTCACAAAGGTACTCGGGTCCCTTCTAGCGGTTCTAAGACCGAGGGGCATTGCAGTAGTACCATACTTGGACGACATTCTAATACAAGCGTCGTCCCTTTCAAAAGCAAAGGCTCATACAGACATCGTTCTGGCCTTTCTCAGATCTCACGGATGGAAGGTGAACATAGAAAAAAGTTCTCTGTCTCCGTCAACAAGAGTTCCCTTCCTGGGAACAATAATAGATTCCTTAGAAATGAGGATCTTTCTGACAGATGTCAGAAAGTCAAAACTTCTAAGCGCTTGTCAAGTTCAGGGACTCAGGGCTATGGTCTCGGGAAGAGTCTCTTCTCCCGATAAACATTCTGGAACTAAGAGCGATATTCAATGCTCTCAGGGCTTGGCCTCAGCTTGCAAAGGCCAGATTCATAAGATTCCAATCAGACAACATGACGACTGTTGCGTATATCAATCATCAGGGGGGAACAAGGAGTTCCCTGGCGATGAAAGAAGTAACCAAAATAATACAATGGGCGGAGAATCACTCCTGCCATCTATCTGCGATCCACATCCCAGGTGTGGAAAACTGGGAAGCGGATTATCTGAGTCGTTAGACATTCCATCCGGGGGAGTGGGAACTCCACCCGGAGATTTTTGCCCAGTTGACTCAATTATGGGGCATTCCAGACATGGATCTGATGGCGTCTCGTCAGAACTTCAAGGTTCCTTGCTACGGGTCCAGATCCAGGGATCCCAAGGCGACTCTAGTGGATGCACTAGTAGTGCCTTGGACCTTCAACCTAGCTTATGTGTTCCCACCGTTTCCTCTCATTCCCAGGCTGGTAGCCAGGATCAAACAGGAGAGGGTCTCGGTGATCTTGATAGCTCCTGCGTGGCCACGCAGGACTTGGTATGCAGACCTGGTGAATATGTCATCGGTTCCACCATGGAAGCTACCTTTGAGACAGGACCTTCTTGTTCAGGGTCCATTCGAACATCCAAATCTGGTCTCCCTCCAGCTGACGGCTTGGAGATTGAACGCTTGATTCTATCAAAGCATGGGTTTTCAGATTCGGTGATTGATACTCTGGTTCAGGCCAGAAAACCGGTAACTAGAAAGATTTACCATAAAATATGGAAAAGATATATCTGCTGGTGTGAATCCAAGGGATTCCCTTGGAATAAGGTAAAAATTCCTAAGATTCTTTCCTTTCTACAAGAAGGTTTGGATAAAGGATTATCTGCGAGTTCTCTAAAGGGACAGATTTCTGCTTTATCTGTCTTACTACACAAACGATTGGCAGCTATGCCAGATGTTCAAGCATTTGTTCAGGCTCTGGTTAGGATCAAGCCTGTTTACAGACCTTTGACTCCTCCCTGGAGTTTAAATCTAGTTCTTTCAGTTCTTCAAGGGGTTCCGTTTGAACCTCTACATTCCATAGATATTAAGTTGTTATCTTGGAAAGTTTTGTTTTTGGTTGCTATTTCTTCTGCTAGAAGAGTTTCAGAGTTATCTGCTCTGCAGTGTTCTCCGTCCTATCTGGTGTTCCATGCAGATAAGGTGGTTTTGCGTACTAAGCCTGGTTTCCTTCCAAAGGTTGTTTCTAACAAAAATATTAACCAGGAGATAGTTGTACCTTCTTTGTGTCCGAATCCAGTTTCAAAGAAGGAACGTTTGTTACACAATTTGGACGTAGTCCGTGCTCTAAAATTCTATTTAGAAGCTACAAAAGATTTCAGACAAACATCTTCTCTGTTTGTCGTCTATTCTGGTAAAAGGAGAGGTCAAAAAGCGACTTCTACCTCTCTTCCCTTTTGGCTTAAAAGCATCATCCGATTGGCTTACGAGACTGCCGGACGGCAGCCTCCTGAAAGAATCACAGCTCACTCTACTAGGGCTGTGGCTTCCACATGGGCCTTCAAGAACGAGGCTTCTGTTGATCAGATATGTAAGGCAGCGACTTGGTCTTCACTGCACACTTTTGCCAAATTTTACAAATTTGATACTTTTGCTTCTTCGGAGGCTATTTTTGGGAGAACGGTTTTGCAAGCCGTGGTGCATTCCGTTTAGGTAACCTGATTTGCTCCCTCCCTTCATCCGTGTCCTAAAGCTTTGATATTGGTTCCCACAAGTAAGGATGACGCTGTGGACCGGACACACCAATGTTGGAGAAAACAGAATTTATGCTTACCTGATAAACTACTTTCTCCAACGGTGTGTCCGGTCCACGGCCCGCCCTGGTTTTTTAATCAGGTCTGATGAATTATTTTCTCTAACTACAGTCACCACGGTACCATATGGTTTCTCCTATATTTTCCCTCCTGTCCGTCGGTCGAATGACTGGGGTGGGCGGAGCCTAGGAGGGACTATATGGCCAGCTTTGCTGGGACTCTTTGCCATTTCCTGTTGGGGAAGAGATATTCCCACAAGTAAGGATGACGCCGTGGACCGGACACACCGTTGGAGAAAGTAATTTATCAGGTAAGCATAAATTCTGTTTTCACATTTTACTGTGTCCTTCAGTTATTTGATAGATCAAAATGAAATTGCTGATCCAAACACCAAATTATTTATAAATGAAAATCATCGAAATTGTCAGGGGTGCCTAAACTTTTGCATACGAATGTGTATGTATATATATATATATATATATATATATATATATATATATATATATATTTGCAATAAAAATATTTCTGTATGTACAGAACTTTGGAATGTTAAATATAAATATAAACAGTAAATATACAATATAACACAAATAAAAAGAGAGAAGTGCTCAACCTGGGAACGAACAATAGCATAATAGCTTGTTCTGTGGCTAGTTACCACCCAAGAAGCAACCTCTTTTTGTTCGACATGTGCCTTTCACAGAGAATAACTTTCCTGAAGCATATCAGTCTGATCCTGACTTCACAGTACAGTCTAGCCCCGAAATACCAGGCAATCCCTCTCTGAACAAGAGAAACAGCAAAACCCCAGACGTATGTTTCGGCCTATTGTGGGCCTCGTCAGTGAGGTGCAGCCATATCCCTCTAGGCACACTGAGCAACAGGTCCACGTCTGGATTCCTGCATCACACTTAGGGAGACTTACCTAAGTGTCATAATTTGCATAAATAAAAAGAGAGAAGCGCTCAACCTGGGAACTAACAACAGCATAATAGCTTGTTCTGGGGCTAGTTACCACCCAAGATGCAGCCTCTTTTTGCTCAACATGTGCCTTTCACAGAGAAGAACTTTTCTGAAGCATATCAGTCTGATCCTGACTTCACAATACAGGCCAGCCCTGAAATACCAGGCAATCCCTCTATGAACGAGAGAAACAGCAAAACCCCAGACGTACGTTTCAGCCTATTGTCGGCTGCTTCTTGGGTGGTAACTATCCATAAAACAAGCTATTATGCTATAGTTCGTTCCCAGGTTGAGCGTTTCTCCCTTTTTATTTATGCAAATTATGACATTTAGGGAAGTCTCCCTAAGTGTGATGCGGAAATCCAGACATGGACCCGTTGCTCAGTGTGCCTAGAGGGATATGGCTGCACCTCACTGACGAGGCCCACACTAGGCTGAAACGTACATCCGGGGTTTTGCTGTTTCTCTCATTCAGAGAGCGATTGCCTGGTATTTCGGAGCTGGACTGTACTGTTAAGTCAGGATCAGACTGATATGCTTGAGCAAAAATAGGCTGCTTCTTGGGTGGTAACTAGCCATAGAACAAGCTATTATGCTATTGTTCGTTCCCAGGTTGAGCGCTTCTTCCTTTTTATTTATACAATAAAACACGTAAATACATTTACATTTAAATATATATATATATATATATATATATATATATATACACACATACATACACATATTTACACAGGTATATTTATGTATATATACATTATAGCTCTTTGAAGTCAAACAACTTGTCATTTACTATATACTGTACCTTTTAACTTTTTTTTAAAATATTTATATGAATATGTTTTATTAGATAGTGTTTATATGAATGTAACTGTAATTTTCAATGTATTTCTGTTGTGTTTAGTGCAACTTTTTTTAAAAATAATTTTTATTGGATTTTATCTGTCATGTAACAGTAAATGTACAACATAACTCATAAACGAATAAACAAATTAACAGATAACAAAACAAGTGTCAGATTTCATTATGGCTTTAAGGACATAGGCCATCCAGGCCTCAAACTATGTCCTTTGATGAGTTTACATAACCCTGTGGTGTTACTTAAAGTCAGATAAAACTTAGTAAGTGTCATGTACCAGAGCTGGTGGGAGGGTGGGGGCCTTGGGTCTTCATGTATTGGGACTTAGTCAAATCCCAATAAAGCTTAAAGGGACATTATACACTCATTTTTTTCTTTGCATAAGTGTTTTGTAGATGATCTATTTATAAAGCCCATAAAGTTTTTTTTTTTTTTTAAATGTATAATTTTGCTTATTTTTAAATAACATTGCTCTGATTTTCAGACTCCTAACCAAGCCCCAAAGATTTATTTGAATATCGTCAGCTACCTTCTCCAGCTTGCTCCTGTTTGTGTAAAGGGTCTTTTCATATGCAAAAGAAGTGGGAGGGGTGGAGGGTCTTATTTCCCACTTGCAGTGGGCTTTCCAACTGCCTTTTCAACAGAGCTAAACTGAAAGCTTCTAAGTAAGTTTTTAAACCATTTTATACTGGATTTTTATATCAGTATCTGTGCATCTTATTCTTTATAGTAGTGTCTATTACATGCAGTTATATGAAAATGAGTGTATACTGTCCCTTTAATGTCTAAGAAAACACTCAGCCTCTGGGACTTAAAATAGCCATATTCCTCTAAGATTAAAGTGTCTTCTACATGATTCAGCCAGTCTGTTGTTGTAGGGGCTGAGAGATTTTTCCATTTTCTAGCTATCAGGGATTTAACAGAGTTTAAGGCAAATTGGATTACTTGTTGGCGAAGGTGGCACATGTTTCGGGGGAGTAAGTTTAGTAGGGCTATACTTGGAGTTAAGACAAATGTTGTGCCCAGTAGGATTTTGTAGGAAGGATTCTATGGATATCCAGAAAGGTCTGATGGTGGGGCAATTCTACCACATGTGAAGCATTGTGCCCTTTTGGTTACAGCCTCTACAACATAGGTCTGACAATGCGGGATATATACTCTTTAAGCGTGAAGGTGACCTTGACAGTACTTTATAATTGAGTTCAAGTAATTTTGTAGATGATGAGGATTTTTTAGCTTATAGATATATTCGGCTCCACTCCTCCTCGCTTATATCAGTATTAAGTTCTCGCTGCCATTTGTGTGTGAACGCCGGCTGTTGTGAGTTATATTCTGCTATTAGAATGGATTTTGCTACTGAAAGCATATGTCTGAGTGAGCCCTGGGTAGTGCACAGTGTTTCAAAGCGTGTTAGAGGTCTCGTCCAGTCTGGTATGCATTTAGATGTATCTACTAGGTGTTGCAATTGTTTGTATTTGAGCCAGTGCATGAAGGCCCCGTTTAGCAGATCCGCTAATTCATGTCTCCCTTTTACTTTTGTTCCATTTAGGAGTTTATATATAGGCTCTGTGAAACCAATTTCACGGTGCACTTGGAGAACCTCTCCATATTCCAATCCGACCAAGAATTCTACGTTGGGGGATATCGGTGTTAGTGGTGATTTGAGGGTAGAAATGTGTGGTTGGGAGCGCAGGATCCTATCCCACACCGCAAATGCTGATGCATATATGTTATAGTTGTTTGCTGCTTCGGGTCTATGTGATTTTGGGATCCAACACAGAGCTCCAATTCGTGGGGCTTTTAGAATGTGGGAGTCTATCGTGATCCAAGCTTTTGTTAGTGTGTTCCTGTGCCTGTCTAGTATTCTCTGGAGATTATTCACTTTGTAGTATGTGTCTAAGCATGGGAGACCCAACCCTCCATTTCTGTAGGGCCTATACAATGTATTCTGATTGACTCTTGGTTTGATTGATCCCCATACGTATTTATTTAATAGTCTTTGCCACTTTCTCAGAAAATTTGCGGGAATGGTGATAGGGTTTTGGAATGTTCTATTAATTGTAGGGCCCTGATGGTATTGTCCCTGGCTTCCCTACCAGGTACAAATCCCACTTGGTCTGTGTGGATCAGTGATGGAAGGAAAGGCTAACATGGGATGCTAAAATTTTAGCAAAAAGTTTAAGGTCAGTTTTTAAGAGTGAGATTGGCCTAAACTTTGGTGGGTGAATCTAGTGGTTGGTCAGGTTTGGGTATGACTGAAATGTGGACTTCTTTTGTCAGTGTTCGGAGTTGTGCATCCTTGCCTAAGGTCTGGAACAGCGACAATAGGTGTGGTGTCAATATGTCGCTAAAGGTCTTATAATATTTATTGGTGAGGCCATCTGGGCCAGGGCTTTTGCCAGATGGTAGGTCTTGTATGGCTTTTAGAATCTTCTGGGTGGTTATTGGTTCATCTAATGCTGACTGCTGTTGGTCGGTTAACTTGGGTAGGTCTATAGTATCCAAATAAGCCATTATATTGGATTTGCGAGGGGACTGTGTGTTCCTAGAGAGGTTATATATTTGTTCATAAAAGTCTTAAAAGACTCCTGCTATCTTTGGGCTTTCATGTATTAAATTGCCACTGTTATCTTTTACATTATATATGTGATTCATTGCTGTTTTTTCCGCAGTGCTTTAGCTAGTAGTGGGCCAGCTCTATTGCCTCCATGGAAGTCATTTTTTTCAGAAGCAGTGCGTTTTTGTGGGCTGTCCTCTGTAGGTGGTTGTTTAGGGTGGCTCTGGCTTCTGTGAGTTTTTTTTTAGGGAGAATGTGTTATTAGGGTTCTGTTTATGTGTATATTCTGTGAGTTTAAGTTCTGTAGTGAGCCTATTATATTCCAAATTTTGAGCTTTTCTGTTTCTTATACTGTGTTGGATGAAACTGCCCCTGATTACTGCCTTGTGTGCCTCCCAGAGTTTACCTGCGTTGCCAACTGAATTAATGTTATGCCGGAAGTATTCCTCAATACTTTGCTTAATGTCCTTAAGTGTGTCAGGATCATGCAACAAAGAGTCATCCAACCTCCAAAATGCTTGTCTTTTGGGTTTATTTGGCCATCATAATTGGAGGTACACCGTTGCATGATCAGACCATGCCGTGGGTGTGATCTCTGTATGGGTGGCTAGGGATATGTAATTATGGTCCAATAGGAAGTAGTCTATACGCAAAAATGATTTCTGAGTATGTGAATAAAACGTATAGTCTTTGGCGTGAGAATGCTGCAGTCTCCAAATATCTACTTTTGTGTTGGTCCTAAAACTTTCTATGAAGCTGTTACTAATATTGCTGTTTCTGAATTTTTTGGTGGTGGAACTGTCTAATATTGGGTCTAGGGTCACGTTTAGGTCTCCAATTATCAGTATTCCACTTCTAGTTTCAAGGATTTTATCATTAGCTTTTTTTAATAAATCTTGCTTGCTTATTATTAGGGGCATAAGTGCATACCAATTTGACTGTTGTGTTGAACACTGTCCCATTAAGTATGAGTCGTCGTCCATCAGGGTCCTCATGTTTATTCCCACACCTGAAACTTTCTTAGTAGGATGGGAGTTGAAGAAACCTACTGGGTAGTCTAGTGATGCAAATTTGATGGGTTTAATTTTTGTGAAATGGGTTTCTTGGACTAAAACTATGTCCCCTTTCAGTTTGTGAAAGTGATTTAGGGCGATGGACCTTTTGGTTGGTGAGTTGAGGCCTCTACAATTTTGCGATACAAATCTTAATTGACTTAAAGCCATAGTATGTGGGAGATAGGCAGATTAAGCTTTATGTAGGGGGATATTTTGGTACCCAGTTTCCTGGGGAAAGGGTACATTTTCCCGCCAGCCCTGTTAGACATAGGACACTCACTCGCCTGTTGAATGTAGCTTATCTGTAAAGACATTTGTGATATAGAAAAAGTAGGAACACATCTGACATAGTTGATACTGACCACTTGGAACATTTGAAACTTTTAAACAGGTGAACATGTACGTAAAAACAAAACTTAAAACAAACCCACAAAAATTTTGTTATAGCCAAACAGCGTTGTGTCTTGGCTAGTGGGGGGTAGTTAGTAACTGGTTTACTGACTAAGCTCAACTAAGGAGGATAGGTAATGAAGAATTGTATGCATGGTAATGTGGTTTCTTCATACTATCAGGGTAATAACAAGGGTCATTTCAGGGAATTTAAAGCCATAGAATAAATGGTTCTTCTAGGTCTCCACAAGATTAAACTTAAAAATTGTTACTTATTTTTTCTCCCCCCCCCTTTATTATAGAATGGATAGAGAACTCTCTCTGAAGTTTCATCTCTCATATTTCAAACCTTTCTTTGTCTTTTCCTGTTGATTTTTTGCCAGTGTGAATGTTGAGGCAGTTAGACCTGTAACAGAGCTTCTCCTAGGTGCGACGATCCATGTCGGCAGTCGACTCCGCCCCCTCTAGTGCAACTTTTTTTAACGCATTACCCTCTACGTGAGGTTTTTAGTCGCGTTAACCTGATGAATGTAAAATGCGATTGTGCTCTTGTGATCGCATTTACTTTCAACTTGTAATATGAGCGCTCTTTTCGTGAAATGCAAAAAAGATATCACTCGCTTGCTATAGTTAGCATAACACTTGTAATCTAGCCGTGTTTGTACATACTTAGAAATAATATAAACTTTTGCTTACGTGAAAGGTTTAACATTTTCAGAAGTTGCTAGCCATGCCCCCTCCAAGTAAGCATAAGAAGGGGGTCCTGGTTCTTCTTTATCCTCTGAGGGTGAAATATTTTCAGATGATTAAGACTCTGTCTCTGATCAGCAAACTGAATCTTCCTCTTTTTTATTTAAGCTTGAACACCTTCTTTCTCTTTTAAGAGAAGTATTATTATTTCAACAAAAAAAATCTAACTTTTTTTTTGTTGAAATTGCTTTTATTGTCATATGATATAACATGCATCTTACATTTTACATTTAACGGTTGCCAACCACATGCAGTTCACAACCTTGTCAAAAACATTTTAAACTATGTCACATGGAAAAAATCAACATATGCAAATATAACTGATATTTCTCTCAATATCTGTTCGCAACTAGTTACATTGTTCAATAATAAACTGATTATCCATTAATAAGTATTCTATCTCACTTTCATCTATATGTGTCTATCTCTTGCTTCTGTGAACATAATCCATGGCTCCCATATGGTGAGGAATTGGTTCTTAGTCGCTAGTAGGTCGGCTGCTAGACTATACATCTTATAGAAATGATCTATTTTTTGTTCTATTAGGAAGAATCCTAGGGGTTCTGTATTCTAGTATTTGGCGAGGCACATTCTGGTGGCTGTGCAGATTATAGCAGTCAACTTATTTTGGCTGTTACTGGAAAATGTAATAGTGCATTCTCAGGTAGCAATTCTATATCTTTGTCAAAAATTTTACCTAATACATTAGCTGTGTCTTTCCAGAAGGGTTGTATTTTGTTACAATGTCACCATGTATGTAAATATGCCCCCTCCTCCCCGCAACCTCTGAAACAAAGATTATTGTCCGCACCTCTCATCTAGATTAATCTGGAGGGATGTAGGTACCATCTTAACACAGTCTTTATATAATTTTCTTGTAATGGGGAGCTAATAGTAAATGAGGTCCCTCTTCTCAGTGTCTCAACCCATACTGGAACTGGCCATTCTTTACCTAGTTATTTTTCCCATTTGAGCATGTGTGTTGTTTTGATGATGGGGTCTGATTTATTAAATATGGGGTACAGTTTGGCTATTGATCTCTTTGGTCTCTGTTTTGACAGACAGAGAATTTCAAAAGATGTGGATCTATGTGTGAGTGCTTTTCCAATCATCTCTGCTACTCTAGATCTCAATTGGAAATAGTGAAACCATGTGTTGTGATCAGATGGGTCAAGCTCATTAAATTGATGTATTGAGAGGAACTTACCATTGATAAATGTATCGGCTTTTCTGTACAAACTTCTGTTTATCCATTTACCTTGCACTATTTTATCTAAGGAGGAGTTTAGATCTATCAGTGGGGAAACTGTCAAATTGTTATTTAGTAACGGGAAAAGTTTGGTGGTTCTATCCCATATGTATAAGGTGTGCGCAATAGTTATGTAGCTTCTCCCCATCTGAGGTCTATTTATCTTAGCTGTCCACAGCAGCCTGGCTATATTATCTATTACCATTATGTCCGCTTCTAATTCTATCCATTGGATATCCCCCAATCTATTATGCCACAGGGCAGTTTGTGTCATTCTGGCCGCATTATAGTATGAGACCAAGTGTGGAAGACCTAGCCCACCCACTGATCTGTGTCTGGTTAATATTTGTTTGTTGATCCTTTCTCTTTTATTATTCCAGATAAAGGCCTGGATGTTCCTTTGTAAGTTATTAAGGTCTGTAATTGGAACTGAGACGGATAATGATCTAAAGAGATAGAGCAGTCTCGGCAAGGTTGTAATTTTAGTTGCTACAATTCGTCCCAGTAGTGAGATTTTGTATCTGGACTATTTAGTCATAAGTTGTTTTACCTGGGTCATTAGGGGTTTGTAGTTGTATCGATAGAGACTATGAACATCAGCTGTGATGTTTATTCCTAGATACTTAATATACTTGTTTGCCCATTTAAAAGAGAAGTTGATCTCGAGCAATTTTTTGGTGGTGTTTGGTATACCTATTGCCTCACATTTATCATCATTTATTTTGTAGCCTGATAGGGTGCTAAATTGCTTTAACATGGAGTATGGGGGGGGTGTAATGACAGTAGGGGTTTAGTCAAAGTCATTATCACGCCATCTGCGAATAAGGCCATCTTGTATTGATTGGTCCCTATCATTATACCTGTTATATCTAAACAATCTCTTATTTTGATTGCAAGGGGTTCAATACAGAGGGCAAAGAGTAATGGCGATAGTGGGCACCCCTGTCTGGTTCCATTAGGAATTGCTATAGTCCTAGATTGATATCCCGCCAGTCTAATGTACTCTGTGGGGGTGGAGTATAAGGATGAAATCGCTGCATGAAACTCCCCTTTAATTCCAGTCTTATCCAAAAGAGCCTTCATATAGTTCCAATTTACTCTGTCGAATTCCTTCTCTGCATCCAGTGATAGGAGCAGATATGGCATTCTGTTGATCGAAGCATAATTTATTAAGTCTATAACTTTGCGGACGTTATCTAGGGCCTCCCTTGCCTTGACTAATCCAACTTGATCAGAATGGATTAGATTAATTAGGGGTCCATTCAGTCTATTAGCTAAGATTTTCGTAAACAATTTGATGTCGTGATTTATTAGGGAGATGGGTCTATAATTCTTGCAATATTGTTTATTCTTCCCAGGCTTAGGTATCACCGAGATTCTAGCTAGAAGCATTTCACTAGGAATCTTTTTCCCCTTCATTATGGCATTAAATATGGTGACTAGCAGTGGTGTTAGAATTGTTTTAAAAGTTTTGTAAAATATGTCTGCATATCCATCAGGGCCTGGTGCCTTGTTGGTTTTCAAATCCTTAATAACTGTCAATACTTCTACGAAGGTTATGGGCGCGTTTAGAGTGTCTCTGTCTTCGTTAGTGATGGAGGGTATAGTGCTATCATCTAGGAATTTATCTAGTGCTTCCCCTGCTTCCAGTTCCTTAGATTGTATGGGTAAGTTGAATAAGGTTTGATAGTAGTCTGCAAAGGTGTTGGCTATCTCTTTGGGGGACAGACGTGGCTCTAGTTACCTCTTTTAATTTATTAGCAAGCATTCTGTACGGTTTAATGGAGTGTATGAAATAATGTGTGTCTAAAAGTTTAATGGACCTTGTAGCTTCATTTGTAAGTATGTCATCAAGTTCTTTGTTTTTTTGCTTTAGTAGCTGATTTCTTGTTTTCCGCGTATTGCTTTATCTCATTCTCCTTTAGCTGTTTTATTTCTGTCTTTAGTTTTTCTAGCCTCGCCTTATAGATTCTATTCTGTTTCGCAGATTCGCTTATAAGTTTCCCTCTCACATATGCTTTAAGAGCTCCCCAGAGATGTAATGGGTTATCTGCAGTGTCCTTGTTGGTCACTATGAATTGTGTTATATCATTTTGTAATTTTTGCAGAACCACAGGATCACCAAGCAGCCTGGGACTAAGCACCCACGATCGGGTTCTATCATGTTTGATAATGCCCTGAAACTGTGCCTCCACTAAAGTGTGATCTGACCAGGGGCATGGGTGTATATGTGCTTGAGTTAGTAATGGAACTAGTGTTTGGCTTAAAAGAATGTAATCGATCCTCGAGTGAAATAATGTGTATAATCTTTAGTATTTTTTATTCATGTTCCTCCATGCATCTATTAAGGTATGGTCCAGTACAAAGTCGCCTAAGAGATTATGGTTACGCTCTGGTCTTTGGACTCCGATTGTGGTAAATTTAGATCTATCAAGGTGGTTATTGAGGGTCAGATTAAAGTCTCCTCCAATTATAAGTCTATGTTTTTTCCACAGGGTAAGCTGTTTGCTAATTTTGGAGATGAAGGCTAACTCATTCTCGTTGGGAGCATAGATGTTACAAATTATAATGGGTGTGTTGTGTATATAGCCCCTAACTAAGATAGCGCCCTTCTCTGTCTGTGATTATCTCTTCTTCCTTAAAATTAAGGGAGGCATGAAATAATATGGAAACACCTCTATGTTTTTTGGGGATTACCGTAGGATATTGTTGAGGGAATGATCTATCCCAGTATCTGGGTGTATGTGCCTTAGTAAAGTGCATTTCCTGTAATAGTATGATATGTGCGTTAAGGGATTTGTACTCAGTGATAGCCTTTTTGCGTTTTACATTGGAATGTAGACCTCTCACATTGTGAGAGATAATTTTAATGGGCCCCATGTGTAGTAAAGGGAATGGACCGTAATTGTCTCATCAATACAGTAGTTTTTATGCTAAGATTTTGCTGGAGGATAGCTTGAGTGGGAAAATATAACATTCTAGAACTCTGTACCTGAGGTATAGAAGACAGCTTTCCTACACTGAGTGAATATGATAGTTATATTACTTATTGAGAGAATATGTATGTGAACAACAAAGATTATGCACAGAATACTTTCTAACAAAATAAACAAAAATAACAGTTTATCAACCATATTAGCTGTGGAAATGATAACTGAACCACGGTTTAACAAAACGTCCTTTTCTGTGAGGAAACCTAATCTGGTTACTTCGTAGGGCAGTAATATGCAACTGTTAAGTAAGGCAAAAACAAAGAAACCATTTTCAGAAAATTATCAATATCATATCTAGCAGTAACTAGAACAACAGTCAGTGAAACTTGAAAGTATTAGGTAAACAGAGTGAACCACAGTCATAATAGACTTTGTACACCTATAGTAAAGAATTATTAAACAGCTCAAATAAAGAATACTTAAGTCAGGTGGGTGAGTTCTCTTCTTCTTGTGCTGCCCACTCCGGAGTTTTAGGATCCCTGGAGTCCTTTTTTTACTTTTTCTGTCTGGTCACAGGTGTCCATTCCCTTTGAAATGTTTTCCTCTGTGGTTTGGGGGAGAGTGGCTGGTCTCGCTCGTCTGGGGTGAGATGGAGTTTCTATAGTAGCCTATGTCCTTCCTCAATCATCGTGCAGGAGTAGGTAACATTCTGGTAGTTAAAAACCAATTGGAAGGGAAAGTTCCATCTGTATTTGATCTGGCAGTTGTTGAGAACCAAGAGAATAGGTCTAAATTCTCTACGTCTGCGGAGTGTGCCCGGAGCAAGATCTATATAGATTTGGATGGGGTGTCCCTCAAATGACAAGGAATAGGAGAGTCTTGCTGCTTTAATAAGTTGGTCTTTGATGTGGTAATAGTGGAGCTTCACTATAACATCCCTTGCAAGAGAGGGCTGTGGTGGTCTTGATAATGCTCTATGTGCTCTGTCCATCAAAAACATTGTATTATCAACATCTGGTAGTAGTTGGTGAAATAGTTTAAGCAGTGTTTCAGGGAGGTTGGTATAGCTTTCTGCTAGATTGCGTATGTGGATATTAGATCGCCTGGACCGATTTTCAAGGTCTTCAACCTGATCCTCCAGTCTTTGTATATGAATTACTTGTTCTCTCATAATGTTGTGTATGTTAGGTATTTCTTCTACATCATCTAGCTTCTCCTCTAGTGCAGTGGTGCGGCCGCCAATATCAATTATGTCTTGTTTCAGGTCTTTTAAGGCAGTTTTAAGCTCTTCTTGAAATAAGACCTTAATGTGAACAAGCAGTTCTTTATTTGGTGTTGTTAATTGTGGGACCTCTGTCTGATCTTCTGGAGGCTGAGGTGAGCTTTGCACTGAGGAAGTCAAGGAGGCCTCAATTGTTTTTTGTCTTGATTGGGACCATGAGAGGCAGTCTTTGACTGACTGTGACTTGTTCTTCATGGTGAAACGAGTGTAGAGTTGCTTATGTTGTTGAAATATATTCTATATTTTGATGCTTTAAGACATGTGGTTTGCTTGCTCTTGTATGCTTTGGTTTCCTCTCCTGATATTCAATCTAGTTGCTGTGACTCATTTGCTCTTATTATTTACTCATAGTGTGAGCTGTTTCACCTTACTGAGAATCTCTGGCAGCTTTAGACAAGCTTGGTTCCTCTTGTCTTTGGTTGCTACAGGTTGTATGTCCCTTAAAATTCCACTCCCAAACTTCTCCTTGTCAGTGTCACTTTAAGCTTTACCGACAGGGTCTGGGCAGCCTCTGCTACTATTAAGGGGCAAATTGTGGGGTCTTTACTTCTCTGTTCTGGATACTCTTCTTCTTTTACAGCCGTTTTTTATAACTGCGTTTTTATTCTTTATTTTTTTTCTTTAGAGTTGGGGGTTGTCATTACATGTAACAGAAAATGGCGGTTTTCCGCTTCTGTAGTAAGCTTAACTCTTATGCCTGTGATCTAGCACAAAACATACAGTTCCTCCAAATTGCTGCTTTCTAATGTTGTATGCTTCGGGGTAAAAATGTCCCCTGCAATCAATTAAAGTTTTATCCTCTTTATTGTAGGCTGCAGTCCAGGCCTCAGGCCCAAATCTCTTTTATAACCTCCTTAACTGTGATCTTGCTATAGTCAATCTGCTAGTAAACAACCAATAAATAGCTTATATGTGTCTTACCCTCGGATGTTTTTTGCTTGTTTTAGTGTCTCTCCGATTCGGGTATGTTGTTTTTGTGTCTTCCGGTGTAGGCCGCCGGATTCTAACATTTTTGAGAATAAATCTGTTCAACAGTTTGATTTATTGTTTTTTTTTTTTTTTTTTTTAAATTAAAGTTTTTATTGTAGAAGAAAAGAATACACTTACATTGAAAATAACCATAGTATTGTACGTACAGATATTAGACATTTCGGATAATTTTAACAGCGTTAAACGAACGGTTCGGGGAGGATTGTCCATCACGAGGAGACTCATGTTAACACTAATGATTGGGTAAACTCCCCAAGGGTCAGATAATATTAACAGGCACGGTATGGAATAGAAATAGTTCGTATAAGTTAGTGCTGATACGTACCGCTTTTTGCCTGGCTTTTCAATAGTTCGTTATAACATTTACGTCTCCATCTGATATCCTTGCGTAGAAAGTGCACTCCTCACAAACATTAACAACATAGAAACCTTAACATTTCAACGCATATGCCTATACTGGCAAAAACAGGAAGAAGAGAAGAAGAGTGGAAAGGAAAAGGAACAAAAAGAAGGGTGGGTAAAGAGGGAGGGGAAAGGGCGAAGAAGAAAAGGGAAGGTTTAATAATTTGGAAAAGTGATCCAGGTAGGGCGGCCCACCCCAGAGCCGTAGAGACTATTTGGTTATTTATGAATGTAGGAGGGTCTGCCAATAAAATTGTATCTTGTGGTAAAAGGCAAGACTGCCATTCTTAAAGTGTGCATATTCTTCAATCTCTAGTAGTTCAGATGTATTGTGTAGCCATTCCTGCCTAGTTGGGATCTGGGCAGATTTCCATTTGCGTGCAATAAGTAATTTAGCTCTGTTTAAGCTATATTGGAGGAGTTTCCATTTGATTTTGCATATTTTCTTTGGTTTGTAATTTAGAAGGGCTGTGGTTGGGGATAGTTCGAATTGTTCTCCCATGATAGTTTTCAAGCTAAGAATAACATCTTCCCAGAATGGGAGTAATTTCGGGCAGTGCCACCAAATATGGGCCATTGTGCCAGGAGACCCACAACCTCTCCAGCATGTGGCATTAGATTGAGGGTATATTCGTTTAAGCCTGTCAGGGGTAAGGTACCATCTAAACAGAACTTTATGATTAAGCTCCAGTATTCTAGGTGAGGAGGAGGACTTGGCAGAGTTATAACATATGTTGTCCCATTGCTCTTTGGGTATAGAGATTCCTAAGTCGGTTTGCCAGTGAGAGTCATGAGAGGATATGGGTAGAGTAAGGGTGTCATCTAACAGTCTTTTTGTTATGGACAATGATCCCCTGGGCGTTACTCCCTCCAGACAGAGTCTTTCAAATTTCGTCAATTCCCTCAATAAGTCCTGTTTATAGGGTGAGGAGCCTAGTAAGTGTGTGAGTTGAGCGTATTTTAGCCAACGGGAGAAGGCTCCACCGGCCAATTCTGTTAGTTGTGATCTCAGTTTCAGTTTTCCTCCTCCCGTCAGGTAAGTAAACGGTATTGTTGGGCCTGTATCTGGGGAGTACGATTCATTCAGGATAAGTCCCCTATGGAATTCCGCGTTTATAGGAATTGGTGTCATTGGTGAGATGTATGACGTGAGGCCTTTGGTCTTAAGTCGTATAGTGTCCCATGTTCGGAAGTAATGAGCGTAAAGGGGGGAGGTTTTGGATAATATGGGTCTACATGTTTGTTTGATCCAGCATAGTGGCCCTATCGCGGGTGAGCTCAACAGGAAGGAGTCTATGGAGGACCAGGCTTTTGTGTATGTGGCATCATGCCACTATAGGATTTTTTGCAGTACTACGGCCTTGTAGTATTGTGATATTAACGGTACCCCCAAGCCTCCCCTACCTAAAGGTTTCGTCAAGACCCTTTTACTGATACGGGGCTTTACCTTTCCCCATATGAAGGAGTTTATCATGGATTGTAGTTTTGTCAGATATGTCAATGGCAATTGGATTGGTGCAGCTTGGAGGAGATACAGGATTTGGGGTAGGGTGGTCAATTTAACTGCCTGGATCCTTCCCCACCAAGACAGGGGTTTCTCCTGCCAGGAGTCAAAATCTTTCCTGAGTTTGTATAAAAGTGGTGTGTAGTTAAATTTAAATAACTTATTAATAGAGGGGGCCAGGTAGATTCCAAGGTATTTGATTTTATCTTGGAGTAGGGTGTATGGGCATAAGGTTTTGAGATTCTCAAAGTTTTCTTTTGGTAGATTGATATTAAGGATTTCAGATTTTCTAGCATTGATCAAGAAGTTAGAGTGGGCGCTAAATCTCTCGAATTCTGTTAATAAGTGTGGCAGTGACTTGTGAGGGTGTGTTAGGAAGGTGAGAACGTCGTCAGCATACAGGGTGAGCTTATACGTGTTGGGACCTAGCTGTGGACCAGTGATATGTGGATTTTTCCGTATGTGGGCTGCCAATATCTCAATTGATATAGCGAACAACAGAGGAGACAGGGGGCACCCCTGTCTCGTGCCGTTTCGGATTTTAAAGCTGTCGGAAAGCGTGTTATTTGCTCGTACCCTGGCGATCGGGCGGGAATAAAGGCTGAAGATCCTCTGGAGCATTATGGGTCCTATCCCAATGGTGGTCAGGAAAAGTCTTAAGAAAGCCCAGTCCAGCCGGTCAAATGCTTTTTCAGCATCAGTTGAGATCAGAATGGTAGGTGTTTTTGACCGGCTGGACTGCTCAATCAAGTGTAAGACCCTTGTGGTGTTGTCCCTTGCCTCTCTTTTTGGTATAAAGCTGGATTGATCGGTGTGAATAACCTGTGGCAGAATTTTGTTCATTCTGGTCGCTAAAATTTTTGAGTACAGCTTTATATCTGTATTAAGTAAAGATATTGGTCTATAATTGCCCACCTGAGTAGTGTCCTTGTCTGGTTTGGGGATAACCGATATCTATGCTTCAAGGGAGATCTCCGACCATGTTGTACCTTTGTCTATGGATTGGAATAGGGTTGTTAGGTGGGGGATAAGCAAATTTTTAAATTGTTTATAATAGATATTTGAGAACCCGTCTGGACCCGGACATTTGTGTGAGGGGAGGGAGTTTATAGCTGTTGCTACTTCTTGTGGTGAAATGGGACTTTCCAAAAGTTCTGTTAATTCTTTAGGGATATTAGGGAGAGAAGCATCTGTTATGTATTGTTCAGTGGCTGAGGGGGTTGCGGTTGCAGGGGGGGCCTGGAGGTTATAGAGGCTGCCATAGAAGTTTTTAAACTCCTCAACTATTGAGGGGCTGCTTACCAAGCTGTTCCCCACACCATTCACTATTTTGTGAATGTGAGTGTTTAGCCTACGCTCTTTAAGTGTTCTGGCTAGAGAGGGACCGATTTTATTAGATCTAGCAAGGAATGTCTTTTTGAGATATAGCGCCCTAGTCTGGGCTTCCCTGTACAGTAACCTGTTTGTCATTTCTGTGTTGTCTCAGGAGGTGAGAAAGGGGGAGGTCTGTGGGTGTTTCTTGATGTTGTTTCTCTAGGGTAGGTATGGAGTGTAGGATAGTCGAGAATTGCGTTCTAAAATGTTTCGCTTGTAAGGCTTTATGTTTGATGAATTCTCCGCGCAGAACTGATTTATGAGCTTCCCAAAGTGAGTGGGGGGAAATGTCAGCTGTGTTATTAATCCTGAAGTACTCTTCAATAGTGTCTGCTATGTGTTTGGAGAGTATTTTATTTTTTAACAATGCTTCATCTAATTTCCAAACAAAGGGGGAGTTTCTGACCATTCAAGGTTTATAGACACCATAGCGTGATCAGACCAACTAGTTGGGAGGATTTCTGCATTCTGGATATGGCTATATATTGACTGATCTACTAGTACATAATCTATTCGGGAATAGTTTTTATGTGGGTTTGAATAGAAAGTGTAGGTGCGTTGGGAGGGGTGTTTCAATCTCCACGTGTCTAGTAGTGTCAGATTTTGAATGAGGGACATTGTGTCAGCCAGTGTTTTAGATGGAGCACTACTGCGTCCTGTCGAACAGTCCTTGATTTATTGTTTTAAACACTCTGGTAAGTCACCTGAAGTATTTCCGGTTCCTGCTGCAATCTCTGAGATATTTTCTTAAGAGTGGTCCAAGCCTGGTATCCGTTTTAATCCAGCTTAATGATTTGTCTGCTTCTAATTTAGAGTTTTGGGAAACTATTCTTAAGGTTGATGGGGCTATTTCTATTTTGGCTAAACAAACTACTATTCCTCTTTAAGATCATACCTTATTTAGAGATCCTATCAATAGGAAATTAGAGTCTTTTCATAGAAAGGCTTTTTTTGAAAGCAGATATTCTTTTAAAAATAGCAATTAGTATTGATTGCGTTGCTGTGCCTCTATCGTTTGGTGGGAGTTTTTATATGTGCAGTTCTCTGAGGAATCCGCTGGTGAAGTGTATCTAATCAATTAGAACTCTGGAAGACAGCAAATGTTTTCATTTCGGATTCTATTCATTGTTAAGATCAATGCTAAAAATATGGCAATAGCAGTTCTGACCAGGAGGGCCTTGTGTTTCAAATCATGGTCTGCTGACATGGTTTCTAAATCTAGACTTCTGTCTCTTCCTTTTAAAGGGAAGGTGTTTTTTGGGTCTGGTCTGGATGACATCTCTATGGTTTCGGGGGGGGGGAAGGAGCCTTTCTCCCTCAGGATACTAATTCTAATGGTAAATCTAGGGCTTCTAACCATTTTCATTCCTTTTGCAATCTAATAATCAGAAGTCCTTTTCTTCATTCCAGAAGCTGTGTTCTTCTGTTTTTCCTAGAAGCCAGACCCTAATTGGAAAAAGTTCAAACAGTCTAAAAAGCCTGTCTCCACTATTAAGTCTGCATAAAGCTGCGGCACAAAATCCAGATATTCTAGTAGGGGGCAGGTTATGCCTTTTTCAGGGGGGTTGGTTTTATTATGTTCAAGATTCATAGGTTCTGAACATAATTTCCCAAGGATACAGAATTGGTTTCAGATCAAAGAGGAAAGTTTCTTCTGTCTCATGTTCCAAAGAATCCTGTGAAGGCAAGAGCCTTTTTTCAGTCAATTGTAGATCTGGGATCTATGGGTGTAATAATTTCAGTTCCAGAATCGGATCAGGGTCAGGGATTCTACTCCGACCCTTTTATTGTTCCCAAGAAAATAGGAATTTAGAGGCCTGTTCTAGATTTGAAAAATATAAACAATTTTCTCAGGGTTCCTTCTTTCAAAATGAAAACTATTAGGACTATTCTTCCTCTTGTTTAACAAAGGCAGCCCTCTATAGATCTGAAGGCTGCTTATCTTCACACCTATTTACAGGGATCATCCTCAATGTCTAAGGTTTGTTTTCTTGGACAAGCATTTTCAGTTTGTTGCTCTTCTGTTTGGTCTGGCTATGTCATGGTTCAGCCTGGAATTGAACCTGGGACCTGTCTCTATTTCTGCTGCTGTTCTTTCCCAGCCTGTTGTTTTACCACTATGCCACCAGATGGCTTGAGCACAGGAAAAGAATATTGTGTTTTTCTGTTTGCTGCAACTTTGGCTCTCTGGCTCCACCTGCTTGCCAGCTGAAACAAATAATTTAATCAGCAGCCTGCTTTATCTGGGAGGTTTGTTTGCAATTCTGTGCCTTGACATTAAGAGTGATACTCTGAAAGACTCTCTGCACCTGTATCCTGTGTGAAATACAGATTCGTTGGATTTCCTGGTTCATGATTTCTGCTTCAATTACTGACTACTCTTCTGGATAATCCCTTGGCACTGTGTTTCATTTTGGGGCTGATTTCCTGGCAATTGATCTTGCCTAAAACTCTCTTTCCTAAGGACTGATTCAGGTACTTTTGCTTGCTTGTTTCCTGATACTACAAAGTTCCAATTGCAGTCTATGCAAATATCCTGTTTGTTTCTACAAAGTTCCAAATTGCAGTCTATGCAAATATCCTGTTTGTTCCTACAAAGTTCCAAATTGCAGTTTATGCAAATATCCTGTTTGTTTCTACAAAGTTCCAAATTGCAGTCTATGCAAGTATCCTGTTTGCCTCTACAAAGTTCCAATTTGCAGTTTATGCAAGTATCCTCTTTGTTTCTACAAAGTTCCAATTTGCAGTCTATGCAAGTTTCCTGTTTGTTTCTACAAAGTTCCAAATTGCAGTCTATGCAAGTTTCCTGTTTGTTTCTACAAAGTACCAGTTTGCAGTTTATGCAAGTTTCCTTAAAGTACCAGTTCTACAGCATATGCAATTATCCTGTTTGTTATTACAAATCCTGCATTCCTGCGTGTTATTACACAGTTCCAGTCTACAGCATATGCAAGTATTCTGTTTGTTATTACAAATCTCTGTATTCCTGAGTGTTATTACACAGTTACAGTCTACGGCATATGCAAATATTCTGTTTGTTATTACAAATCACTGCATTCCTGCGTGTTATTTCACAGTTCCAGTCTACAGCATATGCAAGTATTCTGTTTGTTATTACAAATCACTGCATTCCTGAGTGTTATTACACAGTTCCAGTCTACAGCATATGCAAATATCCTGTTTGTTATTACAAAGCTCTGCATTCCTGCCTGTTATTACAAAGAACTGTATTCCTGCCTAATACTACATCCTATAGACTTTGTCTTTTCTAATTGCATTTCTCTACATTGCTTTATCCTATAAATAAAAGCATCTCCTTTATTTCCTAAAACGTTGTACCTGTTTAATTATGCCTAAAAGGAAAGACTCTCGCAGACAAAACACAGTATTAACCCCAAAACCTGACACCTCTGCACAACAGCTCCTTACTCCTGAACCTTCTCCCTTGCAGAGTATGACAGAATGTCAAGGCCATACATTGGAGCTTGCTGAGGTGATCCATTCTTTGACTGAAGTGTCAGAGAGAATTTTTTCTGTGGACTCTCATCTACTACAACTTAACCAGATTCTAAAATCTTTCCCAGATGCATTGAAGTCACTTATCCAAGATTTCACTGCAGGATTCCAGACTTTACAGGATAGCCTGAAAGACTTTTTCAATAAAAAATTTTTTGGGTTTGGCACTCCTACTCCTGTGCCCACTACCCCAAAGGCTGTATCCTTATCAATCAAAAGGAGGATTTCAACCCCTCTTACCACTGATGGAATGGCCAGAAGGAGAAATAATGGCTTATGTTTCTATTGTGGAGCTACTGGGCATGTAATATCCTTTTGTCCAGTGAGATCCCCTAAGAAGTCTGTTCCGCAGTCTCCACCTCTAAATCCTGAGTCATCAAATGGACAGGCTTCAGAGAGGAAGTCAAACTGTTATCCCACTTAGGATTCCTCTGGAGATGAGCTCTGCATGGGTTCTATTTTACATCCCCAATTTGATCAGCCTAGGACTGCACCTTCCAAAGACTCTGATTCCTGTGAAGTACTAACATGTCATCCACAGAATTCTAGTTCTATGAATCCAGAGATTTTCCTACCAGATCCAGCTACATTCTTATCTTTGTGCTTTCCAGAGGAAATGTCTAACTATTCAACCATTGAAGAAAATACTGATTCTGATACTGGAGGGACAGTGCTTCAAACTGCTGTGCGGTCAAAAGGTCCTTTACCACCTCTACCTCAGACCCACCTCTCCAGAACCTACAAGCCTAGAACTGCACAGAAACCAAAGATCAGTCCTGTTGGGGCCCTCTATACTAAATCCAGTGCCCAGAATCCTCTCCTGAAGAGCCCTTCAAAAAAGAATATAGCCCCTGATTGTACATATGCCTCTGATGGCACTCTGGTAAGTATTAAAGATCTGGTGCTATACGAGAATGCTGGGTCCGCCCAGAGGTCGTCCTTGAGGAGGGGGTATTGTCATGGTTCAGCCTGGAATTGAACCTGGGACCTGTCTCTATTTTCATAAGGGTATTTTATTTTATTTTTTTGCTGATTTTTGGGTAAAGATGAACCAAGAGGCCCTGCAAGATGTTACTTGTACTTTGTGTTTTGATGCTAATGTAGAACAACCAATCCCTTTTTGAATCTGAGCCATCATTGTCTAAGGTGGATGCTGTTCAGGGGTCTCCTGTTCAAGCTATGCCGCAGCTTTCTCCTCAAGCATCCCAAACCTTATCGTCTACACATACAGTGCCCTGCATTTCCTCTCACACTCCGGTTGGAGTTACCTTGCAAGATATGGCTACCCACATATCCTCGGTGGTTTCTGAGGCTCTGTCTGCTTTTCCTATGCTGCAGGGGAAGCGTAAGAGGAGATATCAGGATTCAGTGAGTAAGGTTTCTGATTCAGTTGCGGATATGTCGAACGTTTCTTCCCATAAGTCTGAGGAGGAAGATACTTCTGTAGTGTTTGAGGGTGAAGTCTCAGATTCTGACAGTGTAATTTCTTCTTCTGATGCTGAAGTTGTATCCTTCAGGTTTAAACTAGAGCACCTCCATTTGTTGCTTAAGGAGCTTTTGTCTACTTTGGACGACTCTGACATGATGGTCATAGTGACTCCTAAGAAGTCTAGTAAGCTGAATAAGTACTTTGACGTACCTTCTGCGGTGGAGGTTTTTCCCAGACCGTGCTTCAGAGATTATTGCACGGGAGTGGGAGAAGCCTGGGATTCCCTTTTCCCCTTCTCATATTTTCAACAAGATGTTTCTGATTGCTGATTCTATCAAGGAGTTTTGGCAGACGGTTCCCAAGATGGAAGGAGCAATTTCCACTTTGGCTAAGAGAACTACTATTCCTATTGAGGATAGCTGTTCCTTTAAGGATCCTATGGATAAGAAGTTGGAAGCGTTACTTAAGAGGATGTATGTTCACCAGGGTTTGCAATGGCAGCCTGCAGTGTATATTGCTACCGTCACTAGTGCGGCAGCATATTGGTTTGATGCATTATCTGATTCTATTCAGACTGATACTCCTCTTGAGGAGATCCAGGATAGGATTAAGGCTCTTAAGCTAACCAATTCCTTTATTACGGGTCATCAAGTTGGGATCAAAGATTCCTGACTTTGCTGTACTGGCGTGCAGAGCCTTATGGTTGAAGCCCTGGTCTGCGGATCTGTCCTCTAAATCTAAGCTTTTGTCGATTCCTTACAAGGGTAAGACCTTGTTTGGGCCGGGTTTGGCTGAGATTATTTCTGATATTACAGGAGGAAAGGGGCATTCTCTCCCTCAGGATAAGAGAAATAAGCAAAAAGTTTGTCAGAGTAATTTTTGTTCCTTTCAAAACTTTTCTGGTAAGCCTTCCCCCTCCTCTTCCAAACAGCAACAGTCTAAGTCCTCCTGGAAGTCCAATCAGTCTTGGAGCAAGGGGAAGCAATCTAAGAAGCCTGTTACTGACTCAAAGTCAGCATGAAGGGTCTGCCCCCAATCTAGGAGTGGATCTTGTGGGGGGCAGACTTTCCTTTGTTGTTCAGGCTTGGGTTTGGGATGTCCCGGATCCCTGGGTGGTGGACATCGTGTCCCAGGAATGCAAGTTAGAGTTCAAGACTTTTCCTACCAGGGGCAGGTTCCTTCTCTCCAGGTTATCTGTTGACCAGATAAAGAGAGAGGTGTTCTTACGTTGTGTTCAGAATCTTTCCGATAGGGGAGTGATAGTTCCTGTTCCAATACAGGAGTAGGGTCTGGGATCCTATTCCAATCTGTTTGTGGTTCCCAAAACAGAGGGAACCTTCAGACCAATTTTAGATCTCAAGAGCGTAAAAAAGTTCCTCAGAGTTCCGTCTTTCAATATGGACACTATTCACTCCATTTTTCCCTTGGTTCAAGAGAGTCAGTTCATGACAACGGTAGATCTGAAGGATGTGTATCTGCATATTCCCATCCACAGGGACCATCACTAATTTCTGAGATTTGCTTTTCTAGACAGGCCCTTTCAGTTCATGGCTCTTCCATTCGGTCTTGCAACAGCTCCCAGGATTTTCTCAAAGGTCTTGGGAGCATTGCTGGCGGTGCTCCTATTGTGGGGTGTTGCTGTGGCGCCGTATCTGCATGACATTCTAGTTCAGGCGCCATCTTTTCAACAAGCAAACTCCCACACAGAGATGTTATTCTCTTTTCTGCATTCTCATGGATAGAAGGTGAATTTAGGAAAAGTTCCTTGATTCCAGCTACAAGGGTGGTGTTCTTGGGAACAATAATAGATTCTCTATCAATGAAGATTTTTCTGACAGAGGCCAGAAAAACAAAGATCTTCAATTCTTGCCTTGCCCTTCAGTCCTCTCCTTGGCTGTCAGTGGCTCAGTGTATGAAGTAATTGGTTTGATGGTGTCGGCTATGGACATCATACCGTTTGCTCGGTTCCCTCTCAGGCCTCTGCAGCTATGCATGCTCAGTCAATTGAACAGGGATTATGTGTATCTGTCTCAGCAAAAAGATATGGATCAGGTGTCAAGGGTGGTTGTCTCAGGATCACCTCTCCCAGGGAACTTGCTTTTGCAGACCTTCCTGGGTGATCGTGACCTTGGTTGCCAGCCTGCTGGGATGGGGAGCAGTCTGGGGCTCATTAAGGGCTCAGGGTCTATGGATTTGGGAAGAGTCGGTTCTTCCTATAAATATTCTAGAACTGAGGGTAATCTTCAATGCTCTTCTGGCCTGGCCTCAGTTAGCTTCAGTCCAGTTTATCAGGTTTCAGTCAGACAACATAACCTCAGTGGCTTACATCAATCAGCAGGGAGGAACTCGGAGTTCATTGGCCATGACAGAGGTAGCCAAGATTATTCAGTGGGCAGAAACTCACAATTGCTTTCTGTCTGCGATCCACATTCCAGGGGTGAACAATTGGTAAGCAGATTTTCTGAGCAGACAGACCTTTCATCCGGGGGAGTGGGAGCTCAATCCTTAGGTGTTTTCCAGTTTGATTCTCAAGTGGAGGCAGCCGGAGCTGGATCTCATGGTATCTCGTCAGAATGCCTAGCTTCCGAGGTATGGTTCGAGGTCAAGGGATCCTCGGGCTGTACTGTTATATGCTCTGGCAGTTCCTTGGAATTTCAGTCTAGCGTATGTTTTTCCACCGTTCACTCTCCTTCCACGGGTCATTGCTCAAATCAGACAGGAGAGGGCGTCAGTGATTCTCATTGCTCCGGCGTGGCCTCGCAGGATCTGGTATGCAGACCTGGTGGAGATGTCATCTCTTCCGCCTTGGAGACTGCCATTGAGGAAGGACCTTCTGCTTCAGGGGCCCTTCCTTTATCCAAATCTCGTTTCTCTGAAGCTGACTGCTTGGAGATTGAACGCTTGATTCTTTCTAAGCGGGGTTTTTCTGAGTCGGTCATTGAGACCATGATTCAGGCTCGTAAGCCTGTGACTAGAAAGATTTACTATAAGATATGGCATAAATTTCTTTATTGGTGTGAATCCAGAGGGTTCTCTTGGAGTAGAGTTAGGATTCCTAGGATTTTTTCTTTTCTCCAGAAGGGTCTGGAGAAGGGTTTAATCTGCAAGTACCCTGAAGGGTCAAATTTCTGCTTTATGTTTTTTGTTACACAAGCGTCTGCCGGACGTGCCAGATGTTCAATCTCTTTGTCAGGCTCTGGTTAGAATCCAGCCTATGTTTAAGTTTATTACTCCTCCTTGGAGTCTTAATTTGCTTCTTAGAGTTCTTCAACAGGCTCCGTTTATTTGCAGGCGACAAAGGATTTTCGCCAGTCTTCTTCTTTGTTGTTTTTTCTGGGAAGCACAATGGTCAGAAAGCTATGACTACCTCTCTTTCTTACTGGCTGAGGAGTGTTATTCACTTGGCATATGAGACTGCTGGACAGCAGCCTCCTGAGAAAATCACTGCTCATTCCACAAGGGCTGTTTCCTCTTCTTGGGCCTTCAAAAATGAGGCTTCTGTGGAACAGATTTGCAAACCTGCTACTTGGTCGTCTTTACACAATTTTTCTAAATTTTACAAGTTCTATACTTTTGCTTCAGCTGAGGCTTCTTTTGGGAGAAAGGTTCTTCAAGCAGTGGTGCCTTCTGTTTAGGTTAACTGTCTTGTCAATCCCTTATCATCTGTGTCCTCTGGCTTGATTATTGGTTCCCAAAAGTAATTATGATGATCTGTGGACTCACCGTGTCATTAGAAAGAAAAGAAAATGTATGCTTACCTGATAAATGTATTTATTTCTTGACTTGGTGAGTCCACGGCCCACCTCTTATTTTTTAGACAGTTTATTTTCCTATAAACCTCAGGCACCTCTGCACCTTATGTTACTTCCTTTCTCCTTTCCCTTTCGTCGAATGACTGGGGTTTGTGGGTAGGGAAGTGATATTTAACAGCTTTGCTGTGGTGCTCTTTGCCTCCTCCTTCTGGTCAGGAGTGATATTCCCAACAATAATTATGATGATCCGTGGACTCACCGTGTTGAGAAAGAAATACATTTATCAGGTAAACATAAATTTTCTTTTTTTTAACGGTTTTATACTGGGTTTTTAGATCAGTATCTGTGAATATTATTCTTTACCTCGCAGCCACTATAATAAATGTATTAACCCCCTAAACCACAATCCATTGTTCTCAGGAATATATATATATATATATATATATATATATATATAATGTAGGAACATTCTATTGGCTGTTCCGATCAGCCAATAGAATGTG